>NC_088397.1:36320193-36620193 GCF_034236695.1 Oncorhynchus nerka
GGCTCTGGTGTATTAGAGGAAATAACACAGTGTAGGACCCTCTATAACATGTTTTACAAATGGTGTATTGAAATAACATGTATTATGGCTCTGGTGTATTATAGCACAGTGGGAACCTCCATAACACATTATTGTAACACAGTGGGAACCTCTATAACATGTCTTATGGTAGGCTCTGGTGTATTATTGGGGAAATAACACAGTGTGGGGAACCTCTATAACATGTCTTATGGTAGGCTCTGGTGTATTAGAGGGGGAATAACACTGTGTGGGAACCTCTACACCATGTATTATGGCTCTGGTGTATTAGAGGGAAATAAACACCATGTGGGAACCTCTACACCATGTATTATGGCTCTGTGTATATTGGCTCTGGTGTATTAGAGGGAAATAACAGTGTGGGAACCTCTATAACATGTATTATGGCTCTGGTGTATTAGGGAAATAACACAGTGGGGAACCTCATAATACAGTGTGGGAACCTCTCTACACCATGTATTATGGCTCTGGTGTATTATTGGGGAAATAACACCGTGTGAGGAACCTCTATAACATCTGTTATGGCTCTGGTGTATTAGAGGGAAATAACACAGTGTAGGAACCTCTATAACATGTATTATGGCTCTGGTGTATTACAAGGAAATAACACAGTGTGGGAACCTCTACATCATGTATTATGGCTCTGGTGTATTGGGGAAATAACACAGTGTGAGAACCTTACACAGTGTGGGAAACTCTACACCATGTATTATGGTAGGCTCTGGTGTATTAGAGGGGAAATAACACAGTGTGGGAACCTCTACACCATGTTTTATGCTAGGCTCTGGTGTATTAGAGGGAATAACACAGTGTGGAAACTCTATAACATGTATTATGGCTCCTGTGTATTAGAGGGGAAATAACACAGTGTGGGAACCTCTATAAACATGTATTATGGCTCTGGTGTATTAGAGGAATAACACAGTGTGGGAACCTCTATAACATGTATTATGGCTCTGGTGTATTAGAAGGAAATAACACAGTGTGGGAACCTCTACCTCATGTATTATGGCTCTGGTGTATTATTGGGGAAATAACACAGTGTGAGAACCTCTATAACATTTATTATGGCTCTGGTGTATTAGAGGGGAAATAACACAGTGTGGGAACCTCTATAACATGTATTATGGCTCTGGTGTATTAGGGGAAATAACACAGTGTGGGAACCTCTACAACATGTATTATGGCTCTGGTGTATTAGAGGGAAATAATACAGTGTGGGAACCTCTACACCATGTATTATGGCTCTGGTGTATTATTGGGGAAATAACACCGTGTGAGAACCTCTATAACATTTATTATGGCTCTGGTGTAGGCTAACACAGTGTGGGAACCTCTATAACATGTATTATGGCTCTGGTGTATTACAGGGAAATAACACAGTGTGGGAACCTCTACATCATGTATTATGGCTCTGGTGTATTAGAGGAAATAACACAGTGTGGGTACCTCAATACACCATGTTTTATGGCTCTTGTGGCTCACATGGTCTATAACATGTATTAGGCTCTGGTGTATTAGAGGGGGAATAACACAGTGTGGGAAACTCTATAACATGTATTAAGGCTCCTGTGGATTAGAGGGTAAATACCACAGTGTGGGAACCTCTACATCATGTATTATGGCTCTGGTGTATTAGAGGGGAAATTACACGGTGTGGGAACCTCTATAACATGTCTTATGGCTATGGTGTTTTAGAGGGGAAATAATACAGTGTGGGGAACCTCTATAACATGTCTTATGGTAGGTTCTGGTGTATTAGAGGTGAAATAACACAGTGTGGGAACCTCTACACAATGTATTATGGCTCTGGTGTATTAGAGGGGAAATAGCACAGTGTGGGAACCTCTACACCATGTATTATGTCTCTGGTGTATTAGAGGGGAAATAACACAGTGTGGGAACATCTACACCATGTATTATGGCTCTTGTGTATTAGAGGGGAAATAACACAGTGTGGGGAACCTCTATAACATGTCTTATGGCTCTGGTGTATTTGAGGGAAATAACACAGTGTGGGAACCTCTATAACATGTCTTATGGCTATGTTGTTTTAGAGGGGAAATAACACAGTGTGGGAACCTCAATAGCATGTATTATGGCTCTGGTGAATTATTGGGGAAATAACACAGTGTGAGAACCTCTATAACATATGTTATGGCTCTGGTGTATTAGAGGGGAAATAACACAGTGTGGGAACCTCTACACCATGTATTATTGCTCTGGTGTATTAGAGGGGAAATAACAGTGTGGGAACCTCTATAACATGTCTTATGGTAGGCTCTGGTGTATTAGAGGGGAGATAACAGTGTGGGAACCTCTATAACATGTCTTATGGTAGGCTCTGGTGTATTAGAGGGGAGATAACACCGTGTGGGATCCTCTACACCATGTATTATGGCTCTGGGGTATTAGAGGGGAAATAACACAGTGTGGGGAACCTCTATAACATGTCTTATGGTAGGCTCTGGTGTATTTGAGGGGAAATAACACAGTGTGGGAACCTCTATCAAATGTCTTATGGCTATGGTGTTTTAGAGGGGAAATGACACAGTGTGGGAACCTCTATAGCATGTATTATCGTAGGCTTTGGTGTATTAGAGGGGAAATAACACAGTGTGGGAACCTCTACACCATGTATTATGGCTCTGGTGTATTAGAGGGGAAATAACACAGTGTGGGAACTTCTACACCATGTATTATGGCTCTGGTGTATTATTGGGGAAATAACACAGTGTGGGGAACCTCTATAACATGTCTTATGGTAGGCTCTGGTGTATTTGAGGGGACATAACACAGTGTGGGAACCTCTATAACATGTCTTATGGCTATGTTGTTTTAGAGGGGAAATAACACAGTGTGGGAACCTCTATAGCATGTATTATGGCTCTGGTGAATTATTGGGGAAATAACACAGTGTGGGAACCTCTACACAATGTATTATGGCTCTGGTGTATTAGAGGGGAAATAGCACAGTGTGGGAACCTCTACACCATGTATTATGGCTCTGGTGTATTAGAGGGGAAATAACACAGTGTGGGAACATCTACACCATGTATTATGGCTCTGGTGTATTAGAGGGGAAATAACACAGTGTGGGGAACCTCTATAACATGCCTTATGGTAGGCTCTGGTGTATTTGAGGGGAAATAACACAGTGTGGGAACCTCTATAACATGTCTTATGGCTATGTTGTTTTAGAGGGGAAATAACACAGTGTGGGAACCTCTATAGCATGTATTATGGCTCTGGTGAATTATTGGGGAAATAACACAGTGTGGGAACCTCTACACCATGTATTATGGCTCTGGTGTATTAGAGGGGAAATAACACAGTGTGGGGAACCTCTATAACATGTCTTATGGTAGGCTCTGGTGTATTAGAGGGGAAATAACACAGTGTGGGAACCTCTACACCATGTATTATGGTAGGCTCTGGTGTATTAGAGGGGACGGACCAGGATGTCTTGCTCCCAGGCAGACTAAATAACTTTTTTGCCCGCTTTGAGGACAATACAGTGCCACTGACACGGCCTGCAACGAAAACATGCAGTCTCTCCTTCACTGCAGCCGAGGTGAGTAAGACATTTAAACGTGTTAACCCTCGCAAGGCTGCAGGCCCAGACGGCATCCCCAGCCGCGCCCTCAGAGCATGCGCAGACCAGCTGGCCGGTGTGTTTACGGACATATTCAATCAATCCCTATACCAGTCTGCTGTTCCCACATGCTTCAAGAGGGCCACCATTGTTCCTGTTCCCAAGAAAGCTAAGGTAACTGAGCTAAACGACTACCGCCCCGTAGCACTCACTTCCGTCATCATGAAGTGCTTTGAGAGACTAGTCAAGGACCATATCACCTCCACCCTACCTGACACCCTAGACCCACTCCAATTTGCTTACCGCCCAAATAGGTCCACAGACGATGCAATCTCAACCACACTGCACACTGCCCTAACCCACCTGGACAAGAGGAATACCTATGTGAGAATGCTGTTCATCGACTACAGCTCGGCATTCAACACCATAGTACCCTCCAACCTCGTCATCAAGCTCGAGACCCTGGGTCTCGACCCCGCCTGTGCAACTGGGTACTGGACTTCCTGACGGGCCGCCCCCAGGTGGTGAGGGTAGGCAACAACATCTCCTCCCGCTGATCCTCAACACGGGGCCCCACAAGGGTGCTCCCTCTCCTGTACTCCCTGTTCACCCACGACTGCGTGGCCACGCACGCCTCCAACTCAATCATCAAGTTTGGGGACGACACAACAGTGGTAGGCTTGATTACCAACAACGACGAGACGGCCTACAGGGAGGAGGTGAGGGCCCTGGAGTGTGGTGTCAGGAAAATAACCTCACACTCAACGTCAACAAAACTAAGGAGATGATTGTGGACTTCAGGAAACAGCAGAGGGAACACCCCTATCCACATCGATGGAACAGTAGTGGAGAGGGTAGCAAGTTTTAAGTTCCTCGGCATACACATCACAGACAAACTGAATTGGTCCACTCACACTGACAGCTCGTGAAGAAGGCGCTGGCGTATTCAACCTCAGGAGGCTGAAGAAATTTGGCTTGTCACCAAAAGCACTCACAAACTTCTACAGATGCACAATCGAGAGCATCCTGGCGGGCTGTATCACCGCCTTGTATGGCAACTGCTCCGCCCTCAACCGTAAGGCTCTCCAGAGGGTAGTGAGGTCTGCACAACGCATCACCGGGGGCAAACTACCTGCCCTCCAGGACACCTACACCACCCGATGTTACAGGAAGGCCATAAAGATCATCAAGGACATCAACCACCCGAACCACTGCCTGTTCACCCCGCTATCATCCAGAAGGCGAGGTCAGTACAGGTGCATCAAAGCTGGGACCGAGAGACTGAAAAACAGCTTCTATCTCAAGGCCATCAGACTGTTAAACAGCAATCACTAACATTGAGTGGCTGCTGCCAACACACTGTCATTGACACTGACCCAACTCCAGCCACTTTAATAATGGGAATTGATGGGAAATGATGTAAATATATCACTAGCCACTTTAAACAATGCTACCTTATATAATGTTACTTACCCTACATTATTCATCTCATATGCATATGTATATACTGTACTCTAGATCATCGACTGCATTCTTATGTCACTAGCCACTTTAACTATGCCACTTTGTTTACTTTGTCTACATACTCATCTCATATGTATATACTGTACTGGATACCATCTACTGTATGCTGCTCTGTACCATCACTCATTCATATATCCTTATGTACATATTCCTTATCCCCTTACACTGTGTATAAGACAGTAGTTTTGGAATTGTTAGTTAGATTACTTGTTGGTTATCACTGCATTGTCGGAACTAGAAGCACAAGCATTTCGCTACACTCGCATTAACATCTGCTAACCATGTGTATGTGACAAATAAAATTAGATTTGATTTGATTGGATTGGATTTGATTTGATTTGAACCTCTATAACATCTGTTATGGCTCTGGTGTATTAGAGGGGAAATAACACAGTGTGGGGAACCTCTATAACATGTCTTATGGTAGGCTCTGGTGTATTAGAGGGGAAATAACACAGTGTGGGAACCTCTACACCATGTATTATGGTAGGCTCTGGTGTAATAGAGGGGAAATAACAGTGTGAGAACCTCTATAACATGTCTTATGGCTCTGGTGTATTAGAGGGGAAATAATACAGTGTGGGAACCTCTACACCATGTATTATGGCTCTGGTGTATTATTGGGGAAATAACACCGTGTGAGAACCTCTATAACATCTGTTATGGCTCTGGTGTATTAGAGGGGAAATAACACAGTGTGGGAACCTCTATAACATGTATTATGGCTCTGGTGTATTACAAGGGAAATAACACAGTGTGGGAACCTCTACATCATGTATTATGGCTCTGGTGTATTAGAGGGGAAATTACACAGTGTGGGAAACTCTACACCATGTATTATGGTAGGCTCTGGTGTATTAGAGGGGAAATAACACAGTGTGGGTACCTCTACACCATGTTTTATGCTAGGCTCTGGTGTATTAGAGGGGGAATAACACAGTGTGGGAAACTCTATAACATGTATTATGGCTCCTGTGTATTAGAGGGGAAATAACACAGTGTGGGAACCTCTATAAACATGTATTATGGCTCTGGTGTATTAGAGGGGAAATAACACAGTGTGGGAACCTCTATAACATGTATTATGGCTCTGGTGTATTAGAAGGGAAATAACACAGTGTGGGAACCTCTACCTCATGTATTATGGCTCTGGTGTATTATTGGGGAAATAACACAGTGTGAGAACCTCTATAACATTTATTATGGCTCTGGTGTATTAGAGGGGAAATAACACAGTGTGGGAACCTCTATAACATGTATTATGGCTCTGGTGTATTACAGGGGAAATAACACAGTGTGGGAACCTCTACACTATGTATTATGGTAGGCTCTGGTGTATTAGAGGGGAAATAATACAGTGTGGGAACCTCTACACCATGTATTATGGCTCTGGTGTATTATTGGGGAAATAACACCGTGTGAGAACCTCTATAACATTTATTATGGCTCTGGTGTATTAGAGGGGAAATAACACAGTGTGGGAACCTCTATAACATGTATTATGGCTCTGGTGTATTACAAGGGAAATAACACAGTGTGGGAACCTCTACATCATGTATTATGGCTCTGGTGTATTAGAGGGGAAATTACACAGTGTGGGAAACTCTACACCATGTATTATGGTAGGGTCTGGTGTATTAGAGGGGAAATAACACAGTGTGGGTACCTCTACACCATGTTTTATGCTAGGCTCTGGTGTATTAGAGGGGGAATAACACAGTGTGGGAAACTCTATAACATGTATTATGGCTCCTGTGTATTAGAGGGGAAATAACACAGTGTGGGAACCTCTATAAACATGTATTATGGCTCTGGTGTATTAGAGGGGAAATAACACAGTGTGGGAACCTCTATAACATGTATTATGGCTCTGGTGTATTAGAAGGGAAATAACACAGTGTGGGAACCTCTACCTCATGTATTATGGCTCTGGTGTATTATTGGGGAAATAACACAGTGTGAGAACCTCTATAACATTTATTATGGCTCTGGTGTATTAGAGGGGAAATAACACAGTGTGGGAACCTCTATAACATGTATTATGGCTCTGGTGTATTACAGGGGAAATAACACAGTGTGGGAACCTCTACACTATGTATTATGGTAGGCTCTGGTGTATTAGAGGGGAAATAATACAGTGTGGGAACCTCTACACCATGTATTATGGCTCTGGTGTATTATTGGGGAAATAACACCGTGTGAGAACCTCTATAACATTTATTATGGCTCTGGTGTATTAGAGGGGAAATAACACAGTGTGGGAACCTCTATAACATGTATTATGGCTCTGGTGTATTACAGGGGAAATAACACAGTGTGGGAACCTCTACATCATGTATTATGGCTCTGGTGTATTAGAGGGGAAATAACACAGTGTGGGTACCTCTACACCATGTTTTATGGTAGGCTCTGGTGTATTAGAGGGGGAATAACACAGTGTGGGAAACTCTATAACATGTATTAACTCTCCTGTGGATTAGAGGGTAAATAACACAGTGTGGGAACCTCTATAACATGTCTTATGGCTATGGTGTTTTAGAGGGGAAATAACACAGTGTGGGGAACCTCTATAACATGTCTTATGGTAGGTTCTGGTGTATTAGAGGTGAAATAACACAGTGTGGGAACCTCTACACAATGTATTATGGCTCTGGTGTATTAGAGGGGAAATAGCACAGTGTGGGAACCTCTACACCATGTATTATGTCTCTGGTGTATTAGAGGGGAAATAACACAGTGTGGGAACATCTACACCATGTATTATGGCTCTTGTGTATTAGAGGGGAAATAACACAGTGTGGGGAACCTCTATAACATGTCTTATGGTAGGCTCTGGTGTATTTGAGGGGAAATAACACAGTGTGGGAACCTCTATAACATGTCTTATGGCTATGTTGTTTTAGAGGGGAAATAACACAGTGTGGGAACCTCTATAGCATGTATTATGGCTCTGGTGAATTTTTGGGGAAATAACACAGTGTGAGAACCTCTATAACATATGTTATGGCTCTGGTGTATTAGAGGGAAATAACACAGTGTGGGAACCTCTACACCATGTATTATTGCTCTGGTGTATTAGAGGGAAATAACACAGTGTAGGAACCTCTACACCATGTATTATGTTAGGCTCTGGTGTATTAGAGGGAAATAACAGTGTGGGAACCTCTATAACATGTCTTATGGTAGGCTCTGGTGTATTAGAGGGAGATAACACCGTGTGGGATCCTCTACACCATGTATTATGGCTCTGGTGTATTAGAGGGGAAATAACACAGTGTGGGGGAAACTCTATAACATGTATTATGGCTCTGGGTATTAGATGGGAAATAACACAGTGTGGGGAACCTCTATAACATGTCTTATGGTAGGCTCTGGTGTATTTGAGGGAAATAACACAGTGTGGGAACCTCTATCAAATGTCTTATGGCTATGGTGTTTTAGAGGGGAAATGACACAGTGTGGGAACCTCTATAGCATGTATTATCGTAGGCTTTGGTGTATTAGAGGGGAAATAACACAGTGTGGGAACCTCTACACCATGTATTATGGCTCTGGTGTATTAGAGGGGAAATAACACAGTGTGGGAACTTCTACACCATGTATTATGGCTCTGGTGTATTATTGGGGAAATAACACAGTGTGGGGAACCTCTATAACATGTCTTATGGTAGGCTCTGGTGTATTTGAGGGGACATAACACAGTGTGGGAACCTCTATAACATGTCTTATGGCTATGTTGTTTTAGAGGGGAAATAACACAGTGTGGGAACCTCTATAGCATGTATTATGGCTCTGGTGAATTATTGGGGAAATAACACAGTGTGGGAACCTCTACACAATGTATTATGGCTCTGGTGTATTAGAGGGGAAATAGCACAGTGTGGGAACCTCTACACCATGTATTATGGCTCTGGTGTATTAGAGGGGAAATAACACAGTGTGGGAACATCTACACCATGTATTATGGCTCTGGTGTATTAGAGGGGAAATAACACAGTGTGGGGAACCTCTATAACATGTCTTATGGTAGGCTCTGGTGTATTTGAGGGGAAATAACACAGTGTGGGAACCTCTATAACATGTCTTATGGCTATGTTGTTTTAGAGGGGAAATAACACAGTGTGGGAACCTCTATAGCATGTATTATGGCTCTGGTGAATTATTGGGGAAATAACACAGTGTGGGAACCTCTACACCATGTATTATGGCTCTGGTGTATTAGAGGGGAAATAACACAGTGTGGGGAACCTCTATAACATGTCTTATGGTAGGCTCTGGTGTATTAGAGGGGAAATAACACAGTGTGGGAACCTCTACACCATGTATTATGGTAGGCTCTGGTGTATTAGAGGGGACGGACCAGGATGTCTTGCTCCCAGGCAGACTAAATAACTTTTTGCCCGCTTTGAGGACAATACAGTGCCACTGACACGGCCTGCAACGAAAAAAAACATGCAGTCTCTCCTTCACTGCAGCCGAGGTGAGTAAGACATTTAAACGTGTTAACCCTCGCAAGGCTGCAGGCCCAGACGGCATCCCCAGCCGCGCCCTCAGAGCATGCGCAGACCAGCTGGCCGGTGTGTTTACGGACATATTCAATCAATCCCTATACCAGTCTGCTGTTCCCACATGCTTCAAGAGGGCCACCATTGTTCCTGTTCCCAAGAAAGCTAAGGTAACTGAGCTAAACGACTACCGCCCGTAGCACTCACTTCCGTCATCATGAAGTGCTTTGAGAGACTAGTCAAGGACCATATCACCTCCACCCTACCTGACACCCTAGACCCACTCCAATTTGCTTACCGCCCAAATAGGTCCACAGACGATGCAATCTCAACCACACTGCACACTGCCCTAACCCACCTGGACAAGAGGAATACCTATGTGAGAATGCTGTTCATCGACTACAGCTCGGCATTCAACACCATAGTACCCTCAAGCTCGTCATCAAGCTCGAGACCCTGGGTCTCGACCCCGCCCTGTGCAACTGGGTACTGGACTTCCTGACGGGCCGCCCCAGGTGGTGAGGGTAGGCAACAACATCTCCTCCCCGCTGATCCTCAACACGGGGCCCCACAAGTGCGTTCTGAGCCCTCTCCTGTACTCCCTGTTCACCCACGACTGCGTGGCCACGCAACCTCAATCATCAAGTTTGCGGACGACACAACAGTGGTAGGCTTGATTACCAACAACGACGAGACGGCCTACAGGGAGGAGGTGAGGGCCCTCGGAGTGTGGTGTCAGGAAAATAACCTCACACTCAACGTCAACAAAACTAAGGAGATGATTGTGGACTTCAGGAAACAGCAGAGGGAACACCCCTATCCACATCGATGGAACAGTAGTGGAGAGGGTAGCAAGTTTTAAGTTCCTCGGCATACACATCACAGACAAACTGAATTGGTCCACTCACACTGACAGCGTCGTGAAGAAGGGCGCAGCAGCGCCTCTTCAACCTCAGGAGGCTGAAGAAATTTGGCTTGTCACCAAAAGCACTCACAAACTTCTACAGATGCACAATCGAGAGCATCCTGGCGGGCTGTATCACCGCCTGGTATGGCAACTGCTCCGCCCTCAACCGTAAGGCTCTCAGAGGGTAGTGAGGTCTGCACAACGCATCACCGGGGGCAAACTACCTGCCCTCCAGGACACCTACACCACCCGATGTTACAGGAAGGCCATAAAGATCATCAAGGACATCAACCACCCGAACCACTGCCTGTTCACCCCGCTATCATCCAGAAGGCGAGGTCAGTACAGGTGCATCAAAGCTGGGACCGAGAGACTGAAAAACAGCTTCTATCTCAAGGCCATCAGACTGTTAAACAGCAATCACTAACATTGAGTGGCTGCTGCCAACACACTGTCATTGACACTGACCCAACTCCAGCCACTTTAATAATGGGAATTGATGGGAAATGATGTAAATATATCACTAGCCACTTTAAACAATGCTACCTTATATAATGTTACTTACCCTACATTATTCATCTCATATGCATATGTATATACTGTACTCTAGATCATCGACTGCATTCTTATGTCACTAGCCACTTTAACTATGCCACTTTGTTTACTTTGTCTACATACTCATCTCATATGTATATACTGTACTCGATACCATCTACTGTATGCTGCTCTGTACCATCACTCATTCATATATCCTTATGTACATATTCCTTATCCCCTTACACTGTGTATAAGACAGTAGTTTTGGAATTGTTAGTTAGATTACTTGTTGGTTATCACTGCATTGTCGGAACTAGAAGCACAAGCATTTCGCTACACTCGCATTAACATCTGCTAACCATGTGTATGTGACAAATAAAATTAGATTTGATTTGATTGGATTGGATTTGATTTGATTTGAACCTCTATAACATCTGTTATGGCTCTGGTGTATTAGAGGGGAAATAACACAGTGTGGGGAACCTCTATAACATGTCTTATGGTAGGCTCTGGTGTATTAGAGGGGAAATAACACAGTGTGGGAACCTCTACACCATGTATTATGGTAGGCTCTGGTGTAATAGAGGGGAAATAACAGTGTGAGAACCTCTATAACATGTCTTATGGCTCTGGTGTATTAGAGGGGAAATAATACAGTGTGGGAACCTCTACACCATGTATTATGGCTCTGGTGTATTATTGGGGAAATAACACAGTGTGAGAACCTCTATAACATTTATTATGGCTCTGTTGTATTAGAGGGGAAATAACACAGTGTGGGAACCTCTATAACATGTCTTATGGTAGGCTCTGTTGTATTAGAGGGGAGATAACACAGTGTGGGATCCTCTACACCATGTATTATGGCTCTGGTGTATTAGATGGGAAATAACACAGTGTGGGGAACCTCTATAACATGTATTATCGTAGGCTTTGGTGTATTAGAGGGGAAATAACACAGTGTGGGAACCTCTATAAAATGTCTTATTGCTATGGTGTTTTAGAGGGGAAATAACACAGTGTGGGAACCTCTATAGCATGTATTATCGTAGGCTTTGGTGTATTAGAGGGGAAATAACACAGTGTGGGAACCTCTACACCATGTATTATGGCTCTGGTGTATTAGAGGGGAAATAACACAGTGTGGGAACCTCCATAACATGTATTATGGCTTTGGTGTATTAGAGGGGAAATAACACAGTGTGGTAACCTCTACACCATGTATTATGGCTCTGGTGTATTAGAGGGGAAATAACACAGTGTATGAACCTCTACACAATTTATTATGGCTCTGGTGTATTAGAGGGGAAATAGCACAGTGTGGGAACCTCTACACCATGTATTATGGCTCTGGTGTATTAGAGGGGAAATAACACAGTGTGGGAACCTCTACACTATGTATTATGGTAGGCTCTGGTGTATTAGAGGGGAAATAATACAGTGTGGGAACCTCTACACCATGTATTATGGCTCTGGTGTATTATTGGGGAAATAACACCGTGTGAGAACCTCTATAACATTTATTATGGCTCTGGTGTATTAGAGGGGAAATAACACAGTGTGGGAACCTCTATAACATGTATTATGGCTCTGGTGTATTACAGGGGAAATAACACAGTGTGGGAACCTCTACATCATGTATTATGGCTCTGGTGTATTAGAGGGGAAATAACACAGTGTGGGTACCTCTACACCATGTTTTATGGTAGGCTCTGGTGTATTAGAGGGGGAATAACACAGTGTGGGAAACTCTATAACATGTATTAACTCTCCTGTGGATTAGAGGGTAAATAACACAGTGTGGGAACCTCTATAACATGTCTTATGGCTATGGTGTTTTAGAGGGGAAATAACACAGTGTGGGGAACCTCTATAACATGTCTTATGGTAGGTTCTGGTGTATTAGAGGTGAAATAACACAGTGTGGGAACCTCTACACAATGTATTATGGCTCTGGTGTATTAGAGGGGAAATAGCACAGTGTGGGAACCTCTACACCATGTATTATGTCTCTGGTGTATTAGAGGGGAAATAACACAGTGTGGGAACATCTACACCATGTATTATGGCTCTTGTGTATTAGAGGGGAAATAACACAGTGTGGGGAACCTCTATAACATGTCTTATGGTAGGCTCTGGTGTATTTGAGGGGAAATAACACAGTGTGGGAACCTCTATAACATGTCTTATGGCTATGTTGTTTTAGAGGGGAAATAACACAGTGTGGGAACCTCTATAGCATGTATTATGGCTCTGGTGAATTTTTGGGGAAATAACACAGTGTGAGAACCTCTATAACATATGTTATGGCTCTGGTGTATTAGAGGGGAAATAACACAGTGTGGGAACCTCTACACCATGTATTATTGCTCTGGTGTATTAGAGGGGAAATAACACAGTGTAGGAACCTCTACACCATGTATTATGTTAGGCTCTGGTGTATTAGAGGGGAAATAACAGTGTGGGAACCTCTATAACATGTCTTATGGTAGGCTCTGGTGTATTAGAGGGGAGATAACACCGTGTGGGATCCTCTACACCATGTATTATGGCTCTGGTGTATTAGAGGGGAAATAACACAGTGTGGGGGAAACTCTATAACATGTATTATGGCTCTGGTGTATTAGATGGGAAATAACACAGTGTGGGGAACCTCTATAACATGTCTTATGGTAGGCTCTGGTGTATTTGAGGGGAAATAACACAGTGTGGGAACCTCTATCAAATGTCTTATGGCTATGGTGTTTTAGAGGGGAAATGACACAGTGTGGGAACCTCTATAGCATGTATTATCGTAGGCTTTGGTGTATTAGAGGGGAAATAACACAGTGTGGGAACCTCTACACCATGTATTATGGCTCTGGTGTATTAGAGGGGAAATAACACAGTGTGGGAACTTCTACACCATGTATTATGGCTCTGGTGTATTATTGGGGAAATAACACAGTGTGGGGAACCTCTATAACATGTCTTATGGTAGGCTCTGGTGTATTTGAGGGGACATAACACAGTGTGGGAACCTCTATAACATGTCTTATGGCTATGTTGTTTTAGAGGGGAAATAACACAGTGTGGGAACCTCTATAGCATGTATTATGGCTCTGGTGAATTATTGGGGAAATAACACAGTGTGGGAACCTCTACACAATGTATTATGGCTCTGGTGTATTAGAGGGGAAATAGCACAGTGTGGGAACCTCTACACCATGTATTATGGCTCTGGTGTATTAGAGGGGAAATAACACAGTGTGGGAACATCTACACCATGTATTATGGCTCTGGTGTATTAGAGGGGAAATAACACAGTGTGGGGAACCTCTATAACATGTCTTATGGTAGGCTCTGGTGTATTTGAGGGGAAATAACACAGTGTGGGAACCTCTATAACATGTCTTATGGCTATGTTGTTTTAGAGGGGAAATAACACAGTGTGGGAACCTCTATAGCATGTATTATGGCTCTGGTGAATTATTGGGGAAATAACACAGTGTGGGAACCTCTACACCATGTATTATGGCTCTGGTGTTTTAGAGGGGAAATAACACAGTGTGGGGAACCTCTATAACATGTCTTATGGTAGGCTCTGGTGTATTAGAGGGGAAATAACACAGTGTGGGAACCTCTACACCATGTATTATGGTAGGCTCTGGTGTATTAGAGGGGACGGACCAGGATGTCTTGCTCCCAGGCAGACTAAATAACTTTTTTGCCCGCTTTGAGGACAATACAGTGCCACTGACACGGCCTGCAACGAAAACATGCAGTCTCTCCTTCACTGCAGCCGAGGTGAGTAAGACATTTAAACGTGTTAACCCTCGCAAGGCTGCAGGCCCAGACGGCATCCCCAGCCGCGCCCTCAGAGCATGCGCAGACCAGCTGGCCGGTGTGTTTACGGACATATTCAATCAATCCCTATACCAGTCTGCTGTTCCCACATGCTTCAAGAGGGCCACCATTGTTCCTGTTCCCAAGAAAGCTAAGGTAACTGAGCTAAACGACTACCGCCCCGTAGCACTCACTTCCGTCATCATGAAGTGCTTTGAGAGACTAGTCAAGGACCATATCACCTCCACCCTACCTGACACCCTAGACCCACTCCAATTTGCTTACCGCCCAAATAGGTCCACAGACGATGCAATCTCAACCACACTGCACACTGCCCTAACCCACCTGGACAAGAGGAATACCTATGTGAGAATGCTGTTCATCGACTACAGCTCGGCATTCAACACCATAGTACCCTCCAAGCTCGTCATCAAGCTCGAGACCCTGGGTCTCGACCCCGCCCTGTGCAACTGGGTACTGGACTTCCTGACGGGCCGCCCCCAGGTGGTGAGGGTAGGCAACAACATCTCCTCCCGCTGATCCTCAACACGGGGCCCCACAAGGTGCGTTCTGAGCCCTCTCCTGTACTCCCTGTTCACCCACGACTGCGTGGCCACGCAACTCAATCATCAAGTTTGCGGACGACACAACAGTGGTAGGCTTGATTACCAACAACGACGAGACGGCCTACAGGGAGGAGGTGAGGGCCCTCGGAGTGTGGTGTCAGGAAAATAACCTCACACTCAACGTCAACAAAACTAAGGAGATGATTGTGGACTTCAGGAAACAGCAGAGGAACACCCCCTATCCACATCGATGGAACAGTAGTGGAGAGGGTAGCAAGTTTTAAGTTCCTCGGCATACACATCACAGACAAACTGAATTGGTCCACTCACACTGACAGCGTCGTGAAGAAGGCGCAGCAGCGCCTCTTCAACCTCAGGAGGCTGAAGAAATTTGGCTTGTCACCAAAAGCACTCACAAACTTCTACAGATGCACAATCGAGAGCATCCTGGCGGGCTGTATCACCGCCTGGTATGGCAACTGCTCCGCCCTCAACCGTAAGGCTCTCCAGAGGGTAGTGAGGTCTGCACAACGCATCACCGGGGGCAAACTACCTGCCCTCCAGGACACCTACACCACCCGATGTTACAGGAAGGCCATAAAGATCATCAAGGACATCAACCACCGAACCACTGCCTGTTCACCCCGCTATCATCCAGAAGGCGAGGTCAGTACAGGTGCATCAAAGCTGGGACCGAGAGACTGAAAAACAGCTTCTATCTCAAGGCCATCAGACTGTTAAACAGCAATCACTAACATTGAGTGGCTGCTGCCAACACACTGTCATTGACACTGACCCAACTCCAGCCACTTTAATAATGGGAATTGATGGGAAATGATGTAAATATATCACTAGCCACTTTAAACAATGCTACCTTATATAATGTTACTTACCCTACATTATTCATCTCATATGCATATGTATATACTGTACTCTAGATCATCGACTGCATTCTTATGTCACTAGCCACTTTAACTATGCCACTTTGTTTACTTTGTCTACATACTCATCTCATATGTATATACTGTACTCGATACCATCTACTGTATGCTGCTCTGTACCATCACTCATTCATATATCCTTATGTACATATTCCTTATCCCCTTACACTGTGTATAAGACAGTAGTTTTGGAATTGTTAGTTAGATTACTTGTTGGTTATCACTGCATTGTCGGAACTAGAAGCACAAGCATTTCGCTACACTCGCATTAACATCTGCTAACCATGTGTATGTGACAAATAAAATTAGATTTGATTTGATTGGATTGGATTTGATTTGATTTGAACCTCTATAACATCTGTTATGGCTCTGGTGTATTAGAGGGGAAATAACACAGTGTGGGGAACCTCTATAACATGTCTTATGGTAGGCTCTGGTGTATTAGAGGGGAAATAACACAGTGTGGGAACCTCTACACCATGTATTATGGTAGGCTCTGGTGTAATAGAGGGGAAATAACAGTGTGAGAACCTCTATAACATGTCTTATGGCTCTGGTGTATTAGAGGGGAAATAATACAGTGTGGGAACCTCTACACCATGTATTATGGCTCTGGTGTATTATTGGGGAAATAACACAGTGTGAGAACCTCTATAACATTTATTATGGCTCTGTTGTATTAGAGGGGAAATAACACAGTGTGGGAACCTCTATAACATGTCTTATGGTAGGCTCTGTTGTATTAGAGGGGAGATAACACAGTGTGGGATCCTCTACACCATGTATTATGGCTCTGGTGTATTAGATGGGAAATAACACAGTGTGGGGAACCTCTATAACATGTATTATCGTAGGCTTTGGTGTATTAGAGGGGAAATAACACAGTGTGGGAACCTCTATAAAATGTCTTATTGCTATGGTGTTTTAGAGGGGAAATAACACAGTGTGGGAACCTCTATAGCATGTATTATCGTAGGCTTTGGTGTATTAGAGGGGAAATAACACAGTGTGGGAACCTCTACACCATGTATTATGGCTCTGGTGTATTAGAGGGGAAATAACACAGTGTGGGAACCTCCATAACATGTATTATGGCTTTGGTGTATTAGAGGGGAAATAACACAGTGTGGTAACCTCTACACCATGTATTATGGCTCTGGTGTATTAGAGGGGAAATAACACAGTGTATGAACCTCTACACAATTTATTATGGCTCTGGTGTATTAGAGGGGAAATAGCACAGTGTGGGAACCTCTACACCATGTATTATGGCTCTGGTGTATTAGAGGGGAAATAACACAGTGTGGGAACATCTACACCATGTATTATGGCTCTGGTGTATTAGAGGGGAAATAACACAGTGTGGGAACCTCTACACCATGTATTATGGCTCTGGTGTATTAGAGGGGAAATAACACAGTGTGGGAACCTCCATAACATGTATTATGGCTTTGGTGTATTAGAGGGGAAATAACACAGTGTGGTAACCTCTACACCATGTATTATGGCTCTGGTGTATTAGAGGGGAAATAACACAGTGTGGGAACCTCCATAACATGTATTATTGCTCTGGTTTATTAGAGGGGAAATGACATGCGTCCAGAAAGAAGAGAGAAGGTCTGAAGCATTGAAACGACTAGAAACAGAGATGTGGTCTGGAAAGGGATTTGGACATTTCAAATTTCGCACATTTCAAAAACTGCCTGCAAATTCAAAATTCAGATGTACAAAATGTGTAAAAAAAAAGGAAGAATATGCTCTGTTTAGACTTAGAACCAGTTTAATGAGGGAGGTAGAAGACAGGCAGCCTCCTAGCAAGACAACTAAAAATGCAGAACACTTGGAACGTAATTCCAACCATTGAGAAGGGCACTAAGATGGTGACCTCCTCCAAAGAGATTGACAGTGTGTTTTAATGTTATTATGAAGATTTATATACATCCTCCTGTTCAGCCCCATAGATATGGACACTTCTTTGTCTGGTATAGAATTACCTAGATGATCAGATAGCGAGGTAGAGGACCTGGACTGGACTATAACAGAAGAGGAGTTTAGAGACACCATTTTATCTATGAAAGCAGGGAAATCACCTGGTCTGGACGGCCTTCCTGTAGAATATTATAAAAGTATATTGACATTCTTGTACCTGTGTCATGACGGGTCAAAGATGGAAGACTGGTTTGCCCAGCAGAGATCGCCCTCGTCCCTTGTAGAATCTGCCTGGTCGTAGTGTCATAGAACGGATATGTTGTACCCTGTCGTTCTCAGGAGATTGTCTGTCCTTTCCTAGGCCACGTATGTTTACAGCTGCAGCTGATAACTCGACGTCTAGGATGTATCACTTCTTCTTCAGTGAATAAGAGTTCAAAGTTCTTACCAAGTGCCTCAACTCAGCTCGTACTATATTCTAGCTGGTGTAGTCGAAATTCATCCTTCCAGCGTGGTGATCGTCACCTCCAGGGTTGAAATTAGCCCTTTTAAATGTATGGACACCTCATCTGGAACATGAGGTTGACTTCCGTCAACGGACTTTTGTAGTGGGGGAGAGAAGGGCGTGTTTCATAGTTCTCATCCAATGTCTGTTTACTTATTGAAAATAAATCTCTCATTTAGAAGCTAAAATTACATTTCATATTTAAACATTTAAATTGCACAAGAATTCCATGTGAGTCTGATTACTAGAATATGAAATCTCGCGTCTTGTGACGGCCGGCCGCCCAACAACCTGCCCGCTTGACCCTATTCCCTCCTCTCTTCTCCAGACCATTTCCGGAGACCTTCTCCCTTACCTCACCTCGCTCATCAACTCATCCCTGACCGCTGGCTACGTCCCTTCTGTCTTCAAGAGAGCGAGAGTTGCACCCCTTCTGAAAAAACCTACACTCGATCCCTCCGATGTCAACAACTACAGACCAGTATCCCTTCTTTCTTTTCTCTCCAAAACTCTTGAACGTGCCGTCCTTGGCCAGCTCTCCCGCTATCTCTCTCAGAATGACCTTCTTGATCCAAATCAGTCAGGTTTCAAGACTAGTCATTCAACTGAGACTGCTCTTCTCTGTATCACGGAGGCCCTCCGCACTGCTAAAGCTAACTCTCTCTCCTCTGCTCTCATCCTTCTAGACCTATCGGCTGCCTTCGATACTGTGAACCATCAGATCCTCCTCTCCACCCTCTCCGAGTTGGGCATCTCAGGTGCGGCCCACGCTTGGATTGCGTCCTACCTGACAGGTCGCTCCTACCAGGTGGCGTGGCGAGAATCTGTCTCCTCACCACGCGCTCTCACCACTGGCGTCCCCAGGGCTCTGTTCTAGGCCCTCTCCTATTCTCGCTATACACCAAGTCACTTGGCTCTGTCATAACCTCACATGGTCTCTCCTATCATTGCTATGCAGACGACACACAATTAATCTTCTCCTTTCCCCCTTCTGATGACCAGGTGGCGAATCGCATCTCTGCATGTCTGGCAGACATATCAGTGTGGATGACGGATCACCACCTCAAGCTGAACCTCGGCAAGACGGAGCTGCTCTTCCTCCCGGGAAGGACTGCCCATTCCATGATCTCGCCATCACGGTTGACAACTCCATTGTGTCCTCCTCCCAGAGCGCTAAGAACCTTGGCGTGATCCTGGACAACACCCTGTCGTTCTCAACTAACATCAAGGCGGTGGCCCATTCTTGTAGGTTCATGCTCTACAACATCCGCAGAGTACGACCCTGCCTCACACAGGAAGCAGCGCAGGTCCTAATCCAGGCACTTGTCATCTCCCGTCTGGATTACTGCAACTCGCTGTTGGCTGGGCTCCTGCCTGTGCCATTAAACCCTACAACTCATCCAGAACGCCGCAGCCCGTCTGGTGTTCAACCTTCCCAAGTTCTCTCACGTCACCCCGCTCCTCCGCTCTCTCCACTGGCTTCCAGTTGAAGCTCGCATCCGCTACAAGACCATGGTGCTTGCCTACGGAGCTGTGAGGGGGAACGGCACCTCAGTACCTCCAGGCTCTGATCAGGCCCTACACCCAAACAAGGGCACTGCGTTCATCCACCTCTGGCCTGCTCGCCTCCCTACCACTGAGGAAGTACAGTTCCCGCGCAGCCCAGTCAAAACTGTTCGCTGCTCTGGCCCCCCAATGGTGGAACAAACTCCCTCACGACGCCAGGACAGCGGAGTCAATCACCACCTTCCGGAGACACCTGAAACCCCACCTCTTTCAGGAATACCTAGGATAGGATAAAGTAATCCTTCTCAACCCCCCTTAAAAGATTTAGATGCACTATTGTAAAGTGGCTGTTCCACTGGATGTCTTAAGGTGAACGCACCAATTTGTAAGTCGCTCTGGATAAGAGCGTCTGCTAAATGACTTAAATGTAATGTAATGTAAATGTAGAATGTGTAGACTTTCCAAGATCATACGTCACGCTGATAGCATGATGCTGATAGCATCGCCTGAAAGACGCACATCGCCATCTGTTGACTGAAGTGGGTAAATCAGATACATGTTTATTTTATTTCCAGACAAAAAGTGCATTTTGACATGTCTTTCATTAAATAATAATATAATAGTCAGACAACTGCAGATTTGTAATAAGTATGAATTTAAAACCTACTTCTACATTCTACCAACCCATCCTGATATGATGCAAGTCAAAAACAAAACCAATAACGGGTGTCCTGATGCCAACACACCTACCATGTCAGGGAGCAAAATACAAAATATAAGACGTCTTGGCTTAGCCATATAAAAAGATCTAACAAATAATTTTGACGCATCTGAGGACCATGCCTGTCCCACATAACAACTTAAAAATAACAACTTAAAATGTCACTCTGGTAATAACGAGAACGTTTGTTTACATGGGTATTGGGATCTGACCTCATTGATCTGCCAGTAAGCTATGTCTACATGGGTATTGGGATCTCAGCTATAGTATAATCCAGCAAAAGAGTCCTACCAGTTAGCAGCGTAATGAATCTTGTCTGATAGCCATTCAACCATGTCTTGAGCCTGTCGTCCGCAGAGAAAAGTTGCTTTTCCCCCCCGTAAAGTTACACTAGGTACATGGGCCACATAAATAATTACGGTCCAGCACATTGTCTAGGCAGGTACTGTTCGTAAGCCGTCATCGTAAATAAAAATTGACAATTTAAATAAAGGTAAAACATTTTTTAAATTTTTTAAAAGAGAATATGTTGCATCATCCATTGAACTGGGCAGTCAGCTGCTCCAATACAGTATGAGGTGAGACGGTGAACTGATGTTGAACTGGGCAGTCAGCTGCTGCTGCTCCAACACAATATGAGGTGAGACGGTGAACTGAGGTTGAACTGGGCAGTCAGCTGCTGCTGCTCCAATACAGTATGAGGTGGGAGGGTGAACTGATGTTGAACTGGGCAATCAGCTGCTGCTGGTCCAATACAGTATGAGGTGAGACGGTGAACTAACGTTGAACTGGGAAGTCAGCTGCTGCTGCTCCAATACAGTATATATTTTTTTACCTTTATTTGACTAGGCAAGTCAGTTAAGAACAAATTCTTATTTTCAATGACAGCCTAGGAACAGTGGGTTAACTGCCTGTTCAGGGGCAGAATGACAGATTTGAGGTGAGACAGTGAACTGACGTTGAACCGGCCAGTCAGCTGCTGCTGCTCCAATACAGTATGAGGTGAGACTGTGAACTGGCGTTGATCTGGGCAGTCAGCTCAGCTGCTGCTGCTCCAATACAGTATGAGGTGAGACGGTGAACTGACGTTGAACTGGGCAGTCAGTCATTCATTCTGTACTGAATCTGGTCTATCATGTGTCTGGTATGTGTACGTGTGTGGAGAACGAGACACAGACTAACTGTGAATCGGTTGTCTTGTTCTGTATCAACAGCAAGTTATTCTAGTCTTCTAGTGAGGTGTCAAAACAACAGGAAATCACTCTAGACACAGTTCCTCTGAAGCAGATCAACGGTTCCCTGAAAGCGCCTTTGGCATGTCTGCCCAGAAGGTGTGTCTAGAGCTAGTCTAGAGACAAATCAGACGCAGACTGAACTGTATGATGTAGTAGGGAGATGTTTCTCTAGAGCTAATTCAGACCCAGACTGAACTGTGTGATGTAGTAGAGTTGTAGTTTCCAACAGGCCAATATTCTTCATAGTTTAGCTCATAAAACATAATTAACTACAATGACCACAATCCATTACGTACCTACTTGTCTTGTCTGTGTTTCTTTTACACCTGCTATGTAAAGAAGACAGAAGAATGCACAATGGTCAATGCTATCTGGCCTCTTTGGGACATCTCTACCCTAAACCCTACCTTAACCATTTTAAATGTCAACTTCAACGGGCTAGGGACATCCCAAGGATGAATCTCTATCAAAAAATGCATGATCTAAGTGATCGATAGTTGGTATTCAGCAGTCATAAATAAGTCATCCTTATTTACTTTAATGAACTACTAAAATAGTGATTTGTCAGACAGCATAGACAGCATCTCTACACTTTATTGACTGACTGATCCATCCCTCCTCAGCCTTCCTCTCCTCTGAAGACTCATTGAGGGACTGGTTAGAAAGAACACTTCTACAGCCAGAGAGGTGACACATGGTTTAGATGGTAAATATTTATGTCCCCTGAGTGGTTCATCACATCAGCATAAGGGAGTATGTTCCATCCATTTTTATTTACATTAGTGCAAATTGTCCATTGATTGATAATTGGTGTAATTTCTCACCCCTTTTGGCTGTATGAAAGTTAATTCCCCTCAGACACAAACATTTGTTCTTTGTTATTATGAAGGTAATTTGTGTCAAATGTACTTTCCCCCACATCTTTACATTGCTGATGCATATTTGGGGGCCTGACTGCATCCAGACGATGTCAAATGTCCATCCTGGTAGATCTGAACAGAATGCAGTTGAGTGACCGGATGACAGAAGTCACATTTAGGTGTAACGGAGGCCATAGATGCTCCATATCCATTACTTTGAGTGTTTTATATAATATGACTAAATGTGTTGCAGGGGCAATCAAGAAATGGAACAGCAAGGCCACAGAACATGACATAAGCATTGCTGTGGGAGACCACCTCAAAGTGATACTAAACTTCCATACCATGCACTATTTTGACATTTTGGGAGATATACTGAATGTATACTGTTTTTCTTACCAAGATATGTTGCTTTTGCAAGAATCTGTTGATTGGTCAGTTATTGGGTTCATAGGTTTTGTTCAAATCAAGCTTTATTTATAAAGCACATTTCAGACATGGATGCAACACAATGGCATCACAGGAGAAAAACTAATAAAAAATAAACTGAAATATTCAGTACACAACATAAAAGGATAAAAAACAGAAGATTAACAACTGAGCATTCTAAGGAAATGCAATTGATTAAAATATTAACAATTGGACGCAACATCCAACCCAAAATCTAAGATTGTTTTAATACATTGTTTGTTGTTACGTTCCCCAACAAGAAAACCTGAAAAGTCAATTAAATAGAAGAGGGAACTAACAACAACAACTAAACAGGTTTTAGGAGGGGTTCTGAAAGACACTATGGGGGTGTCCACTGGAAGTTGACTTGTAACAACAACTGGGACCTAAAAGACACCCACCATGAGACCCACTAAATCTTCCCAAGAAGAGGAAAACAAAAAGAAAAACACACTAAACTTACAGACAGGAAGCAAACCAAAAAGGTGGAGACTCTCCACATCTATCAAAACAACTGGAGCACTGGGCCAGACACTCTTAAATAGAACCTGGACCAGCTCAGGTGAAACACCTTCCCACTAACGAGATGGACAAGCCAGCAGGCGAAACACATACTGACTAACGAGGTGACACCAATATGTGCACCCAAGACACATTTCAGTTGAATGCATTGTTGTACAATCAATCAATCGTATTTATATAGCCCTTCTTACATCAGCTGATGTCACAGAGTGCTGTACAGAAACCCAATCTAAAACCCCAAACAGCAAGCAATGCAGGTGTAGAAGCGCAGAGGCTAGGAAAAACTTCCTAGAAAGACCAGAACCTAGGAAGAAACCAAGAGAGGAACCAGGCTCTGAGGGGTGGCCAGTCCTCTTCTGGCCGTGCAGGGTTGAGATTATAACAGAACATGGCCAAGATGTTCAAATGTTCATAGATGACCAGCAGGGTCAAATAATAATAATCACAGTGGTTGTCGAGGGTGCAACAGGTCAGCACCTCAGGAGTAAATGTCAGTTGGCTTTTCATAGTTGGAAGTTGTAGAGTATTTCCACAACTTCCATTTCACATAATCATCTACAATGTTTCACCTTCTACAATATAAACATGGTGTCTACTGACCGTCAACAATTAAAAACACATATTTCTAAATAATAATATACAATCGTATTATTTTTTTTCTCCTTTTTCTTTCTAAAACTCTCGCGTTCCAAAAACTCATTAGCTTCTAGAACTCTCGTCTTCCTAAAACTCACTAGCTTTTAGAACTCGGTCCCCTTGAACGAGCCCAAACAAAACTAATCTCCAATACGGAAAAGCATGCAGTCAAAATAAATTGTGATCCATGGTAACGCACTGGCTAAACGCAAAACACAAATATTTTTGACTGCCAACCCTTGAGATAAACAGCAACCAAGTTGTCCTTACCACAGACATGTCTGATTTCAAGAGGAAACTCCTGCGATATCCGTAGAAACTTTCCACCTCACTGTGGAGCTTCTCTCTCTTCTCAGGGTTCACTCGATATGCATGTCGTTGGATATAAAAGCAGGGTAACAATGTCAATATAATTGTACCCCAAAATATCGTTGGTTGCATGAATAACTAGGATTACTAAATGTTACATAATTGTAAATATCAAAACCAAATGTACACCCCTTTGTTAATATGTATTGGCAATAATGAACTTAATGGTGAGGCATGGATTAATTAAACATGTATCTTTTGTCAGGCTGGATGTTTGAAATATGAGGTGATTTGAGTCATGCTTCTTCAGTAGTGGAATAAAGACAATTAGCACTTGAATGTTGTCAAGAAATACTGGAGTGATGTAGGATTGTTAATAAAATTGATTATAGACCAATTTATTATACTGCGTCCATGTGTATTTATTTATTTATTTTAACAAGCGAGCTGACAAGGTAAAAATCTGTCTTTCTGCACCTGAACAAGGCAGTTAACCCACTGTTCTGTACAATGACGGCCCAACGCTCTAACCACTAGGCTACCTGCAAGTAAGATGAAATTAAGTTATTTTCAAGTCACTGAAAAAACTACCCGAAAATACATATTTTCAACTTTCACTTTCAACCGAACGTATATTGGACATCGGGCATAGTCTTCTTTTCTACATTTTGCTAGGTGGGATAGCCCGATGTCAAAACACAGTTTTAACGTGTCCAAATCAATAACCAATATGCAGAAACAGTTTGGGATAAATTGAAAACCTAAACATAAAATGTGCTATATACACAAACATCTGCCACAATAATCATATTACTTGTATTTTTTAAACAAGCAGCTTATAAACTGCACAAGCAGCAACAAATCACTGATATTGATTTGGGGGGTTGTATGTGCTGTTGAAACTAACACAAATAAAAAAAGAGATATCTCTTACCACACTGGTTAGAGGACAACCTGCAGAATACAGTCAGCTACAAGTTGAAATCAATAGAACAGGGGGCAAACGTTTATGGTTCTACATTGTGACATCATTAAAATACTCCTACTACAATGTTAAAACATTCTACATTGTGACATGAACTCCATGTATTTTCTGATGTTTGATCATGTAACTTTTATCAGAGTATCTCTTCCCACATTGATTACAGCTAAGATATTTCTCTCCTGTGTGTGTTCTGTGCAAGGCTGTTTAACTGAGGAAAACTCTTCCCACATCAGTTAGAGCTATAAGATTTATATTCTGTGTGTGTTCTCTGGTGTATAGTCAGCTGCCCAGATGTAGCAAAACTCTTCACACATTGATTACAGCCATAAGGTTTCTCTCCTGTGTGTGTTCTCTGGTGTACTGTCAGACCTGTAGATGAAACAAAACTCTTTCCACATTGATTACAGCTGTATGGTTTCTCTCCTGTGTGTGTTCTCTGGTGTACTGTCAGAAGGCTAGATGTAACAAAACTCTTCACACATTGATTACAGCCATAAGGTTTCTCTCCTGTGTGTGTTCTCTGGTGTACTGTCAGATCACCAGATTGAACAAAACTCTTCCTACATTGGGTACAGCTAAAAGGTTTCTCTCCTGTGTGTGTTCTCTGGTGTATCTTCAGGTGGCTTGATTGAACAAAACTCTTCCCACATTGATCACAGATATAGGGTTTCTCTCCTGTGTGTGTTCTCTGGTGTGATATCAGGTTGCTTAGCTGAGTAAAACTCTTCTCACATTGAGTACAGATGAAAGGTTTCTCTCCTGTATGTATTCTCTTGTGTAGAATCAGATAGCTAGACCTAGTAAAAATCTTCCCACATTCATCACAGCTATAAGGTTTCTCTCCTGTGTGTGTTCTCTGGTGTGATATCAGGCTGCTTAGCTGAGTAAAACTCTTCCCACATTCAATACAGCTATAAGGTTTCTCACCTGTGTGTGTTCTCTGGTGTGATATCAGGCTGCTTAGCCTAGTAAAACTCTTCCCACATTGATCACAGCTATATGGTTTCTCTCCTGTGTGTATTCTCTGGTGTAGAGTCAGATTGCTAGAACTAGTAAAACTCTTCCTACATTCATCACAGCTGTATGGTTTCTCTCCTGTGTGTGTTTTCTGGTGTGATATCAGGCTGCTTAGCTGAGCAAAACTCTTCCCACATTGATCACAGCTATATGATTTCTCTCCTGTGTGTATTCTCTGATGAATTTGAATGCCTGATGAGGAGGTGAATCTCTTCCCACAGTCAGAGCAGCAGTGAGTTCTCTTCCCTGTAGATCTCTGCTGGTGTTCTGATCTGGAGAGACTCTTCTCTGCCTTGTCAGCATCATGATGTTGTTGAGGCTCCCCAGAGGTCCCACGGTAGTCCCGTCTCTCTCCTGTGTGAACAACAAAGTCAGACAGATGGTTAAAGGCCCACAACAGCGGAATCCACTGTAAAAGGTGATGCCAACAGCGTAGCCATGATGTTGTACAACAATTGATATCTAATGAATGTTAAAATTATTTGACAATTGTCTTAAAATGAGCAACAATAGTCACATTTAGTTTTGTTTTCACATCAGTAGTAACATCAATGATTATGATTGGTGGCTAGAAATACGTTCTTAAAGTTGTTGAAACCCTAAGCAATGTGCCAGACGACTTTTGGTCTCCAATATAGGCCACTTTCTGTGTTTGCTAAAATTGCGGCACGAGGGCAAAGCACACACAATTTGGTTGCAGAAACCCCTCCCTGCTAATGAGGAAACCACTAGTTATAGTCATGACTGTCCTGGTTGGGTCAGGTAACCGGAGACCACAATCCGACAGAGTGATCTCCCCACCAGAGGAGAAGAGAATAAGGGGTATGAAGATGGGGGGGGTTATGACACCTCATGCCCATTGTAAATCTAAGACAGCAGACAAAATTACTTTGTCCTCTCACTATGAAGAACCGGCCTCAACATTAAACATGCAATAAATGGACTTTGGGACAATGAGTTTCATCAGCCACAATGGTGGTAATGACGAAAGATGGAATATGAAAATTAATGTCATTTTTGTTTTGTTATTAAAAGTTAAAGGACGACATAACGAAAACAGTGTCAACTTTAAGAGTTGTCCTGGTATATGCTTGATGTTTATACATTGTACATTGGGTGGAAAATGTCCAAATCAAAGTGAATGTTTTGGTAAAGATGAAATGTAAAATTGGATTCGTAACTAGGTAAAAGGCGTAAACGCCCATTTCTGACCCGAGGGTATAAGACATGTGAGTTAAGAATTAACATGCTAAACTAAGTGACCCGAGCTGCAGCCAAGGTCTGAGTAGTCAACAAACCCAAAACGCAACACGAGGTTGAAGACAAAGGAACCTTCTACCAAATCCATGCTACGGATGAGTAGCTGCGTCTAAGAGGGTGAATTCAAGCAGGACCACCCGGTCACCACTCTCCATTGAATCGTGTATCTACACTGCTTTCAGACCACGACGACAAGGACACTGACATCGTGAGGACAACCAGAGAGTTACACCAGAGAAGTGAAACATCCGAGGAACCAGGTCCATGCGGAGACCCCCCATCGGAGACCTTCAACATGTAATTACAACATTATATTCCGACCCATAAGAGCGGCAGTTCAGGGCAAAGTTAGGGTTCAAATAAGCATAGCTGACAAATGCACCCAAATGTATATTTCTCTCGTGTACTTTCTCTTTTACTCTCTCTTTTAAATCCCCATTTTGGGTAACACGCTTCATCGTGTGTTGGCCCGTTGTACTAAGTTCTAATCAATAGCCTAGACTGTGTTTTGTGTATGTGTATCTTATATTATCATTTTGGCTTGCTAGAAAATAAATAATCAACTAAAATTGGTGGGACTCGGGTTTGTGCAGATTGACGGATTATGCGACGTTCAGAATGAGACCGTAGAGGAAATTGATTAATTAGCGACAGTAAAATCGACATTCTGAAATTCTTTGAGTTAATTTTGGGAATAGAAACTAAATAAAACTAATTTTCCCATGGTGCCCCAGGTTAATGAGTTAATAATTGACAGATTTATTTAATCACGCAATTATAAACCACTAATCATTCGATGAGCATCAGTCGTCACATTAACTGATACAACGTCACGACATTATGGATGTAGTGTATCTGGTTGCAGAAACTACTCCCTGCTAATGAGGAAACCGCTAGTTATGGATGTAGTATATCTGGTAATGAGGAAACCGCTAGTTATGGATGTAGTGTATCTGGTAATGAGGAAACCACTAGTTATGGATGTAGTATATGTGGTAATGAGGAAACCACTAGTTATGGATGTAGTATATGTGGTAATGAGGAAACCACTAGTTCCGGATGTAGTATATCTGGTAATGAGGAAACCACTAGTTATGGATGTAGTATATGTGGTAATGAGGAAACCACTAGTTCCGGATGTAGTATATCTGGTAATGAGGAAACCACTAGTTATGGATGTAGTATATCTGGTAATGAGGAAACCACTAGTTATGGATGGAGTATATCTGCTAATGAGGAAACCAATAGTTATGGATGTAGTATATCTGGTAATGAGGAAACCACTAGTTATGGATGGAGTATATCTGCTAATGAGGTAACCACTAGTTATGGATGTAGCATATCTGGTAATGAGGAAACCACTAGTTATGGATGTAGTGTATCTGGTAATGAGGAAACCACTAGTTATGGATGTATTATATCTGGTAATGAGGAAACCACTAGTTATGGATGTAGTATATCTGGTAATGAGGAAACCACTAGTTATGGATGTAGTATATCTGGTAATGAGGAAACCACTAGTTATGGATGTAGTATATCTGGTAATGAGGAAACCACTAGTTATGGATGTAGTATATCTGCATGGACCAAAAATGGTGAGCAAAGATTTTAGTTTTTCACAATGTATTATGAATATTACAGTGCAAGATCAGGAGTGCTACTCATGGAAACTCACATTAAGCTCTGTGTCTATTCACTAATTCACCACCGTGGGGGAAAACTCAGGGGTGTTCTCATAGGCTGACAGCAAAAATAGCTTCCATTTCCAGGTTGCTCATGAGAGCATTTCACATTACTTTTGGATTATAATTGTAAGGTTCGTTTGAATCTCCTGCTGAGTATGTTTGTGTTATTGTCGCAAATCGACTGCTTTAATTAAACTTTTTTTTAAAACACTTCAACCAGTAAAATGCTCTTTGGCTAGCTTTGCCATCAGCCTGACAATGAGGGTTTGTACAATAAGTGTTTAACAAATTTGCCCATAACTTCAGCTAACAACAACATAGCCCTACTGTAGTACCCATAACTTCACCTAAAAACAACATAGACCTACTATAGGACCCATAACGTCACCTAACAATAACATAGACCTACTGTAGGACCCATAGCTTTTCATTTGACCTTTATTTAACCGGGCAAGTCAGTTAAGAACAAATTCTTATTTACAATGACGGCCTAGGAACAGTGGGTTAACTGCCTTGTACGGGGGCAGAACGACAGATTTTTACCTTGTCAGCTCGGGGATTCAATATACTTTTGGTTCCTGGCCAAACGCTCTAACCACTACCTGCCGACCCACTTCACCTAACAATAACAGACCAACAGTAGGAGCCATAATTTCACCTTACAACAACAGACCTATCATTTAATATTTCAGGTGAAACATGGAAACTAAAATGTCTTTGTCATGACATTTCATAACCTGATCACCAGACTAGGCTACTCTGTAATGTGTTGTCATTCTAAATGCCCTGAATAAAGGAACATAGCTCTGTGTGTTCTACAATAGCCTATCCATCAAGGAACAGTTCTCTACACATTAGGAACAAAGTATCTCTGTGTCCAAACAGACTAACAAGACCCTACTGTAAATCAAGCACACAATAACACATTATAAACATCAATTTGTTAGGGATGTTGGATCCAACGTGGAGCACGGCATAACTGTCTTTACCAGAGTAATGAATGAAGAAGCACTTTGGTTGTTGTTGCATGTCGCGATGTTTGTCATTTGACTGTCATTCAGAAAATGATTTCCTGGATCAGCTGATGATAGTTGAACATGTAACTGTAACTAAACAGCTACAGTATAATGTGTAATTATTGAAGAACCGCGATAATGACAGTATCGATTTGGGTGTTAAAGTTAAGGTGACTCTCGGTTAGAACCATTGGATTTAGCAAACTCTGAAATGATTTAGGATGCCTGTGCCCATGTAAACTGTTTTCCCAGTGCAACATACGGAGACACTAAATGTGACGTATTTAGAGAGCATTTCAGAATACAAAAAACTGCCCCACAGCATAACATAGTCACTCCCCTTTATGTAAATGATTAATAACCTTTAGCCTTGGCCACCCTTATCTTTCTGCTTAGTTTCCATTCTCTGATTGGCTCAGACATTAGGGCATAGATACTATTAGTGGCGTGACCATTGCAATGACACAAAAATAAACAGACATGCACACTCTTATTGCAAGTGCCTATAATCATACTTCCGGCGCCGACAGAGATGGCCGCCTCGCTTCGCGTTCCTATGAAACTATGCAGTTTTTTGCTTTTTTACGTGTTATTTCTTATATTAGTACCCCAGGTCATCCTAGGTTTCATTACATACAGTCGAGAAGAACTACTGAATATAAGATCAGCGTCAACTCACCATCAGTACGACCAAGAATATGTTTTTCGCGACGCGGATCCTGTGTTCTGCCTTACAAACAGGACAACGGAATGGGATCGCATGCAGCGACCCAAAAAAAACGACTCCGAAAAAGAGGGAAACGAGGCGGTCTTCTGGTCAGACTTCGGAGACGGGCACACCGTGCCCCACTCCCTAGCATTCTTCTTGCCAATTTCCAGTCTCTTGACAACAAGGTTGATGAAATCCGAGCAAGGGTAGCATTCCAGAGGGACATCAGAGACTGTAACGTTCTGTGCTTCACGGAAACATGGCTCACTGGAGAGACGCTATCCGAAGCGGTGCAGCCAACGGGTTTCTCCACGCATCGCGCCGACAGAAACAAACACCTTTCTGGTAAGAAGAGGGGCGGGGGCGTATGCCTTATGGCTAACGAGACTTGGTGTGATGAAAGAAACATACAGGAACTCAAATCCTTCTGTTCACCTGATTTAGAATTCCTCACAATCAAATGTAGACCGCATTATCTACCAAGAGAATTATCTTCGATTATAATCACAGCCGTATATATCCCCCCCAAGCAGACACATCGATGGCTCTGAACGAACTTTATTTAACTCTTTGCAAACTGGAAACCATTTATCCGGAGGCTGCATTCATTGTAGCTGGGGATTTTAACAAGGCTAATCTGAAAACAAGACTCCCTAAATTTTATCAGCATATCGATTGCGCAACCAGGGGTGGAAAAACTTTGGATCATTGTTACTCTAACTTCCGCGACGCATTTAAGACCCTGCCCCGCCCCCCTTTCGGAAAAGCTGACCACGACTCCATTTTGCTGATCCCTGCCTACAGACAGAAACTAAAACTAGAGGCTCCCACGCTGAGGTCTGTCCAACGCTGGTCCGACCAAGCTGATTCCACACTCCAAGACTGCTTCCATCACGTGGACTGGGATATGTTTCGTATTGCGTCAGATAACAACATTGACGAATACGCTGATTCGGTGTGCGAGTTCATTAGAACGTGCGTTGAAGATGTCGTTCCCATAGCAACGATTAAAACATTCCCTAACCAGAAACCGTGGATTGATGGCAGCATTCGCGTGAAACTGAAAGCGCGAACCACTGCTTTTAATCAGGGCAAGGTGTCTGGTAACATGACCGAATACAAACAGTGCAGCTATTCCCTCCGCAAGGCTATCAAACAAGCTAAGCGTCAGTACAGAGACAAAGTAGAATCTCAATTCAACGGCTCAGACACAAGAGGCATGTGGCAGGGTCTACAGTCAATCACGGACTACAGGAAGAAATCCAGCCCAGTCACGGACCAGGATGTCTTGCTCCCAGGCAGACTAAATAACTTTTTTGCCCGCTTTGAGGACAATACAGTGCCACTGACACGGCCTGCAACGAAAACATGCGGTCTCTCCTTCACTGCAGCCGAGGTGAGTAAGACATTTAAACGTGTTAACCCTCGCAAGGCTGCAGGCCCAGACGGCATCCCCAGCCGCGCCCTCAGAGCATGCGCAGACCAGCTGGCCGGTGTGTTTACGGACATATTCAATCAATCCCTATACCAGTCTGCTGTTCCCACATGCTTCAAGAGGGCCACCATTGTTCCTGTTCCCAAGAAAGCTAAGGTAACTGAGCTAAGTGCTTTGAGAGACTAGTCAAGGACCATATCACCTCCACCCTACCTGACACACTAGACCCACTCCAATTTGCTTACCGCCCAAATAGGTCCACAGACGATGCAATCTCAACCACACTGCACACTGCCCTAACCCATCTGGACAAGAGAAATACCTATGTGAGAATGCTGTTCATCGACTACAGCTCGGCATTCAACACCATAGTACCCTCCAAGCTCGTCATCAAGCTCGAGACCCTGGGTCTCGACCCCGCCTTGTGCAACTGGGTACTGGACTTCCTGACGGGCCGCCCCCAGGTGGTGAGGGTAGGTAACAACATCTCCTACCCGCTGATCCTCAACACTGGGGCCCCACAAGGGTGCGTTCTGAGCCCTCTCCTGTACTCCCTGTTCACCCACGACTGCGTGGCCACGCACGCCTCCAACTCAATCATCAAGTTTGCGGACGACACAACAGTGGTAGGCTTGATTACCAACAACGACGAGACGGCCTACAGGGAGGAGGTGAGGGCCCTCGGAGTGTGGTGTCAGGAAAATAACCTCACACTCAACGTCAACAAAACTAAGGAGATGATTGTGGACTTCAGGAAACAGCAGAGGGAACACCCCCCTATCCACATCGATGGAACAGTAGTGGAGAGGGTAGCAAGTTTTAAGTTCCTCGGCATACACATCACAGACAAACTGAATTGGTCCACTCACACAGACAGCATCGTGAAGAAGGCGCAGCAGCGCCTCTTCAACCTCAGGAGGCTGAAGAAATTTGGTTCGTCACCAAAAGCACTCACAAACTTCTACAGAAGCACAATCGAGAGCATCCTGGCGGGCTGTATCACCGCCTGGTACGGCAACTGCTCCGCCCTCAACCGTAAGGCTCTCCAGAGGGTAGTGAGGTCTGCACAACGCATCACCGGGGGCAAACTACCTGCCCTCCAGGACACCTACACCACCCGATGTTACAGGAAGGCCATAAAGATCATCAAGGACATCAACCACCCGAGCCACTGCCTGTTCACCCCGCTATCATCCAGAAGGCGAGGTCAGTACAGGTGCATCAAAGCTGGGACCGAGAGACTGAAAAACAGCTTCTATCTCAAGGCCATCAGACTGTTAAACAGCCACCACTAACATTGAGTGGCTGCTGCCAACACACTGACACAACTCCAGCCACTTTAATAATGGGAATTGATGGGAAATGATGTAAATATATCACTAGCCACTTTAAACAATGCTACCTTATATAATTTTACTTAGCCTACATTATTCATCTCATATGCATACGTATATACTGTACTCTATATCATCGACTGCATCCTTATGTAATACATGTATCACTAGCCACTTTAACTATGCCACTTTGTTTACATACTCATCTCATATGTATATACTGTACTCGATACCATCTACTGTATCTTGCCTATGCTGCTCTGTACCATCACTCATTCATATATCCTTATGTACATATTCTTTATCCCCTTACACTGTGTATAAGACAGTAGTTTAGGAATTGTTAGTTAGATTACTTGTTGGTTATTACTGCATTGTCGGAACTAGAAGCACAAGCATTTCGCTACACTCGCATTAACATCTGCTAACCATGTGTATGTGACAAATAAAATTTGATTTATAACTGATTAACCAATGTTCCTGTCCAAAGGCCTTCACAAGTCCAGACCTATGGTGCTTACAAATGATTAACCAATGTTCCTGTCCAAAGGCTTTCACAAGACCCAGAATGACCAGGTGTGTTGATCCAGCTTTGCACAATCACATATGTCTAATGGTTAACTATATTGATTCTGCTACCTACTTCTAAGAAAACAGTACAGATACTGGACAATTCTAAAGGTACTGGAAAATGTCCAATAAACTCCAGGAATTTAAAATAGGAATGGGGTTGCCCTAATGCGGGGGGAACACCAGTAAGCTTAATTCACTGGACGTTATGCAGCCAACGGTAGCCAATGTTGGCCTCTCATGTGGCTTGGATAGGATATAGTGCTTGAGGTGTCACTACAGACCCTGATTAAATTGTAATGGTATGAATAAAATTGGCTGAATATTATACAATGACTTATAAACTGCTCTAACAATTTGAACCCCACAGGAAATCTACACTGGCAATTCTAGAATATACTATATATCCCAGAAACCAGAAAGCTTTCTCTATGAATTTGAGAGCGGTTACATTTCTCCAGCCCCCATCCTTCAGCTGTTTACCAAACCAAGTCTCTGGGCAGCCATTTTGTTCTGTTTAAATCCTAGGTTGTCCCTTTAAAAAAGCACCATCAACCAATCTGCAGTTTAAACAATAACAAAGCTGTAATTCCACCACTGTTTTGGTAATAAGATGATGATGGGGCTGGAGAAATGTAACTACTCTCAAATTCATAGACAGAGACCTATGGATGCAAGGATTGACCATCCATGATATCAACATTATAGTTTTAACCATGTTGAGGCTATACAGTGCTGGTTTACATTGTTTCTAAACATTGGATTAAAAAAACTTATTTGGGGTTTTGATGGGGTACAATAGTTGAACTAAGCTCATGAGGCATGTGTTATATTCTTCAAGAATCAATGGCTAAAAATAAAATAAATAAAAAGTCTAAATATGGATGTTGTAATTACAGATTTCCCCTTTAACACCACACATCAGTTCAACAACTGCAGAGTTTGTGCCTCTGTATTTAAGACAGTACTTACTAGTGTTAATCAGGGAACGGTTTCTCAAAACCATCTTATTGCTAAGTTCACCGTTAGAACCATTGGATGCCTTAAGATGCGTTTGGGAAACCGGGCCCAGATATCCAGTTTCTTCCTCCTCCTTTTTCGATGTGACAGTCATCTCCCCATCCTCCTCTTTTCCTTCCTCCCTCTCCTCCTCTTTAACTCTGAACGCATCTTCCTCTTCTTTCACTGAAACGTCTTTATCTTCTTCTTTCACTGTAACAGCCTCACCATCTACTTGTTTTTGTAATGTAACAGCCTCCTCTTCCTCCTCCTCTTTCACCAGAGCTTCTTTCTCCTTACAGCAGATCTCATCTTCTTCAGCAGGAGGAGAGTAGCTTAGTGAACTCATGGTCGGAGATGTTAGCTAGCTATGCTAATGCTAACTTAACCAGTCTACTAGCTTGAATAATAACAACACCGTAAATATGAACTTAAATCGGATAACTAACTAGACGACAGAAGTGGTTTTAAAACACAGTGACTAATATACACTAAAGCGTCGAAAGAGCTTTATTGGTTCAGCTATGTTATCTAGCAAGCTACCGAGGTGGCTGACTAACTGTTGCTGCTGTTGAAAGAAGCGTTCCGTCCACTAGATTATACGTCACACAGCAAGCATTGCCTTAAAGTCTTATACCGCCATCTGCTGACGGGAGTGGGTAACGCAGTTGAGTAAAACGTATATTTTATTGTGATTGATTGTTTTCGTCAACCTCTCCATCGCATCGTAAACGTTCTGCACTAGGACCGGGGGAGGCTGCTGCTGCACAAGTGACTGTTAGACTTTCTTCAGCAAAGATGGCGGACAGAAATACTAGGAGAGAGGGGTACGCCTACGCAGAACTGACCTGGATCAAAAATGGCAGAGCAATACTAGGAGAGAGGGGAACTCCTACACAAAACTGAACTGGATCAAATATGGCGGACAGAAATACTAGGAGAGAGGGGTACCCCGACACAGAACTGAACTAGATCAAAGATGGCAGAGAAATACTAGGAGAGAGGGGTACCCCTACACAGAACTGGATCAAAGATTACAGAAATACTAGGATGGAAGCAAATGTAAGGGATTATAACGTCATAACTAATCATGCAAAAAACATGTACAGTTGACAGGAATATTAGTTAATGTAGAGACAAACGATTATGCTTTAAAAAAAATCATAGTTCATTTACGAAAATCGTGATTTAGCCAGCTAGCTGACTAGCTAACATTAGCCAGCTAGCTGGCTAGATTTATGGCTGTTGTGACATGAGTATGAAATTGTAATTCTGGTTGTTTTAGGGACTCCTGAAACAACCAGCAAACCAGGCTGTCGTTTTGTGAAACAGTGGATGTATAGAATCTAGCTAGCTGAAGAATTTACTGCAAATTGAATGTGCAATTGTGTAAGCTTGCCTTGCTGATATTTGCCATGCAGATAGATGAAATCACGTAGCTAGCTATGTTCTTGCTTATAGTGCAGTGGATGATTGAAATCCCTGTATGCCTATGGATGTGTAGCTAGCTATCTAGCCGATCTGTGTATGGACCCAAATGTTTGGTATACATATTAGTTCAGAACCTAGCTAGGAACCTCAGCTATCATAGCCAGTTGTATCAACTTCAAAACAGCCTGAATGACATTAATGAAGCCTATGGATTGAGAAGAATATAATATCACGTTGTGCCAAGGATGCAAGTCGTATATACATGTAGTTATTACCATGCATGAGATCCCCACATTGTAGCCTGTACATTTAATATATTCACTGGTCATGTACTCTACCTTGGCAAATAAAGGTGCAGTTTAGGTATGCATGTCTTTGCGATTATTTTTCAGTCATATCCAATAGCAGGAGCATCCAATTCCAGTCTTTGAATAACGCTGTATCTGCATGTATGTATTACAATTATACACTTCAACAGTGTTTACCAATCTTGGTCCTGGGGCATCAATGGTTACACATTGTAACTAATAGAATAGAAACAGGATTTAACAAGTTAATTCATATATACAGAAATATAATATTTAAAAAACAGTACACAACACTTCCTATGCATCATGTAAATACTCTAACACAGGTTCATCTCAATGTCTAATTCCCTTCATCTGCATTGATCTGATAAACACAGGATAGGTGGAGTATTTCATCACATTACACTTCATTTCAACCAGTAGAGAATGTGAAACGCTTTATTGAAAAGTTCATTATCCAAATGTTATAAATACAAGTTCAATCTGTACTTCAATGCACATCTGTTTTGCATTTTCAAAACAGAGGAAGAAAGAGGAGGTGGCGAGAGAGGTGTAAAAGACAAAGGGAAAGAGGTAAGCACATAAGAGCAGGGAAGGCAGCACATGATTAATGAATCACAGTGCTACCTAAATATTCTCTCAGTTCATCACAACAGTGTCTCTAGTCGGTACAACGGTTATCTTAAAAGCGGGTGTGGTGGCGATGATGGGACTGGGGTTTGGCATCCTCTCACATCAAAACATATCTGCAGACGAGAGGCCGATGGAGAGAGAGAGCATGTTTAAGCCTTGTGTTTTTATTTTTTATTCTAACATTGTTAGTCATCAATGAGGAGGTGAAATGCAAAACTGACCTGGGATCATTAACTCTGGGACTACTGCATCTCTATCTGTATTTCAATGTAAAGCATCTATTTAATAAAACGTCCTGTTGTCCTGACCTCTCACCTCTGATCATGCTGTGCCCTCTATGTAGCCAGTTCAGATGCAGGAGGGGTTCACCGACACAGCTGATATAACCTATACAATTTAGAGAGAAGGGGAGAGAGGAATGAAGTGAAGGAGAGAGACTGTTATTGAGAAAATAAGGTAGTTAAAGCCACAGTGTTCAACAGGAATCTGTGTGTGGCCTCACCTGGTGTCCACACCACACTAAGTGGCTGCAGAGTACTTTATGCTGAAAAACATGAACGGACAAACAATACATCGTAGTTATAGAAATAACAAAGTGTCTTACTATTCTCCATGGTTGGCCCTCTTGCCTATTCTTTGAAGGTGGAAGGAGCCACAGTTATACACCTGATCCTGCTTACTGCACAACACAATCCATCAATGAGTTTGATATATGAGTGTGTGGGTTATAGGGTGTCTAATTGTTCTACATTTTGTCAATATGGGTGATTTAAAATAGCCTGTTTTGTTTTTGCACAGACATCACACCCTTACCTAAACAGCACCCTCACCTGAGAAGTAGAAATCAAAGGGAGAGAAACTGGGAATTGAATAACTGCAGTTGACATAGCTAAGTAAATGGAAGAATAATCTTATTGCAATGTGGATGGCTCTTAAAAGAGCCTTTGGTTGTGCATAGTGTAGTCTATGGTGTTGCCAGGGAACAGCACTCTCTTTGAAGAAGTAGGAGGTCAAGATCTCCTGCACACGGATTGTCTCTCTTGCTGTGTTGTTGGACCCCATCCTTGAAACATCCTGCAGAGCAGCAGACTCCTCCTCTGGGACAGGCAGCGAGCTGCAGATCCCCTCCTGGTCATCGTGTCCATCCTCATGAAGTTACACAGGACACAGGTAGCCTTCATGTGACAGTTGTTAAAGTACTGTGTGAATTTCACCAGGTTCAATATATTAATATTGCATGTTGATTTGTTATTATGCATGTCTGCATACAGGGAGTAGGGGAGTGTGTACTTACGTTTTGCCCTACATGCTCGTGCTCAAATCATTTTGATGCACTATGAAAGGTAGGCACGCTTTTTCTGTCGTCTTCAGAAAAGTTTGATAATTTTAAGCACATAGTCATACACAGTGTTTTGTTCATGAATAATGTTGTGTATTTAGAGGTTACTCATAAGTCGATGATATTGTTAAGATGCACTTGTAATTGTACTTTTTCAGATGATATCAACATTTGAATTCAACATGTGGTTAATAGCTAGCTAAGGTATTAGCAGGCTATTGTATGTGTGAACGATGGCTAGCTCCTCGAATGATCCTACTCCGCTAGCCAGCACCTCTCCTAAAAAGGTGTTCTACTCTGCTAGCCAGCACCTCTCCTAAACAGGTGTTCTACTCCGCTAGCCGGCACCTCTCCTAAACAGGTGTTCTACTCCGCTAGCCGGCACCTCTCCTAAACAGGTGTTCTACTCCGCTAGCCGGCACCTCTCATAAACAGGTGTTCTACTCCGCTAGCCGGCACCTCTCCTAAACAGGTGTTCTACTCCGCTAGCCGGCACCTCTCCTAAACAGGTGTTCTACTCCGCTAGCCGGCACCTCTCCTAAACAGGTGTTCTACTCCGCTAGTCGGCACCTCTCCTAAACAGGTGTTCTACTCCGCTAGCCGGCACCTCTCCTAAACAGGTGTTCTACTCCGCTAGCCGGCACCTCTCCTAAACAGGTGTTCTACTCTGCTAGCCAGCACCTCTCCCAAACAGGTGTTCTACTCTGCTAGCCAGCACCTCTCCTAAACAGGTGTTCTACTCCGCTAGCCAGCACCTCTCCTAAACAGGTGTTGTACTCTGCTAGCCAGCACCTCTCATAAACAGCTGTTCTACTCCGCCTCTAGATTGGATGCATTGATCTATTGTTAACGTTCTGTTTAAGACTGTACTTACTGGTGTTTTACTGTAACATCCACCTCCTCTTTCACTCCGAACGTATCTTCTCTTCTTTCACAACAACGTTCAACCAAAGAGCTTATTTCTCCGTCCAGCAGACCTATTCTTCAGCAGGAGGAGAGTAGTTTAGTGAGCTCATGGTCGGAGATGTTAGCTAGCTAATTAGCATTAGCTTAAGACTAGTCTAATTTAGATGACCAACAATGTAAATATTACATTAAATTGGGGAACTAGCAGATACGACAGAAGTGTATTCAAAACACAGTGGCAAATAGACACTGAAATAGTCTGAAGGGCTTCAATGTTTCTGCGATATTGTCTAGCACGCTAACCAGGTGTCTGACTAACTGTTGCTGTTCTCGAAGAAGCGTCCCGTCCACTAGATTATACGTCACACTGGCAGCATCGACTGGGCTGCATTCAGTACAAACAAACGCAATACAACGTTCAATCGAACAAAACGGTACTGTACTGAACGACCAGTTGGAACAACGAGGAAGAGTTGGGTTGTGTGTTAAAAAATGCACCGCTCCTTTTAAATACATAATCATTAATTAAAGTCACTCCCTGGCACACCCACTGAACGGGGCAAACGTATCTCAAAGTCTGTTCAAGAACGTACAATAATGTTTTGGCAAACCGTGTCGTTCAGCACAAACCGTCCCACAACGTAGCAAACGTTCGGGCGACCTGAATGCATCGCTGAAAGACGCTAACAGAGACAAATATTAATGTGGTGTCTTTTTGTTGGCACTAACTCTGCCATGGTTCGTTGGACAAAGCCTATGGTGAAATTAATAGTTTTTTTTTCGGGTTTTTGGATAAACACGGAAAATAAGGTCTGTGGTAAACACAGGTTTAGGAGATCGGATACGTTGAAGCTTGATGCCTTGATAAGCTCCTTTCCTGAGGACGGCTCACCTCTCACAGTTCTGGGCGACTTTAACCTCCCCACGTCTACCTTTGACTCATTCCTCTCTGCCTCCTTCTTTCCACTCCTCTCCTCTTTTGACCTCACCCTCTCACCTTCCCCCCCTACTCACAAGGCAGGCAATACGCTCGACCTCATCTTTACTAGATGCTGTTCCTCCACTAACCTCATTGCAACTCCCCCTCCAAGTCTCCGACCACTACCTTGTATCCTTTTCCCTCTCGCTCTCATCCAACACTTCCCACACTGCCCCTACTCGGATGGTATCGCGCCGTCCCAACCTTCGCTCTCTCTCCCCCGCTACTCTCTCCTCTTCCATCCTATCATCTCTTCCCTCTGCTCAAACCTTCTCCAACCTATCTCCTGATTCTGCCTCCTCAACCCTCCTCTCCTCCCTTTCTGCATCCTTTGACTCTCTATGCCCCCTATCCTCCAGGCCGGCTCGGTCCTCCCCTCCCGCTCCGTGGCTCGACGACTCATTGCGAGCTCACAGAACAGGGCTCCGGGCAGCCGAGCGGAAATGGAGGAAAACTCGCCTCCCTGCGGACCTGGCATCCTTTCACTCCCTCCTCTCTACATTTTCCTCCTCTGTCTCTGCTGCTAAAGCCACTTTCTACCACTCTAAATTCCAAGCATCTGCCTCTAACCCTAGGAAGCTCTTTGCCACCTTCTCCTCCCTCTTGAATCCTCCTCCCCCTCCCCCTCCTCCCTCTCTGCAGATGACTTCACAACCATTTTGAAAAGAAGGTCGACGACATCCGATCCTCGTTTGCTAAGTCAAACGACACCGCTGGTTCTGCTCACACTGCCCTACCCTGTGCTCTGACCTCTTTCTCCCCTCTCTCTCCAGATGACATCTCGCGTCTTGTGACGGCCGGCCGCCCAACAACCTGCCCGCTTGACCCTATCCCCTCCTCTCTTCTCCAGACCATCTCCGGTGACCTTCTCCCTTACCTCACCTCGCTCATCAACTCATCCCTGACCGCTGGCTACGTCCCTCCCGTCTTCAAGAGAGCGAGAGTTGCACCCCTTCTGAAAAAACCTACACTCGATCCCTCCGATGTCAACAACTACAGACCAGTATCCCTTCTTTCTTTTCTCTCCAAAACTCTTGAACGTGCCGTCCTTGGCCAGCTCTCCCGCTATCTCTCTCAGAATGACCTTCTTGATCCAAATCAGTCAGGTTTCAAGACTAGTCATTCAACTGAGACTGCTCTTCTCTGTATCACGGAGGCGCTCCGCACTGCTAAAGCTAACTCTCTCTCCTCTGCTCTCATCCTTCTAGACCTATCGGCTGCCTTCGATACTGTGAACCATCAGATCCTCCTCTCCACCCTCTCCGAGTTGGGCATCTCCGGCGCGGCCCACGCTTGGATTGCGTCCTACCTGACAGGTCGCTCCTACCAGGTGGCGTGGCGAGAATCCGTCTCCTCACCACGTGCTCTCACCACTGGTGTCCCCAGGGCTCTGTTCTAGGCCCTCTCCTATTCTCGCTATACACCAAGTCACTTGGCTCTGTCATAACCTCACATGGTCTCTCCTATCATTGCTATGCAGACGACACACAATTAATCTTCTCCTTTCCCCCTTCTGACGACCAGGTGGCGAATCGCATCTCTGCATGTCTGGCAGACATATCAGTGTGGATGACGGATCATCACCTCAAGCTGAACCTCGGCAAGACGGAGCTACTCTTCCTCCCGGGGAAGGACTGCCCGTTCCATGATCTCGCCATCACGGTTGACAACTCCATTGTGTCCTCGTCCCAGAGCGCTAAGAACCTTGGCGTGATCCTGGACAACACCCTGTCGTTCTCAAATAACATCAAGGCGGTGGCCCGTTCCTGTAGGTTCATGCTCTACAACATCCGCAGAGTACGACCCTGCCTCACACAGGAAGCGGCGCAGGTCCTAATCCAGGCACTTGTCATCTCCCGTCTGGATTACTGCAACTCGCTGTTGGCTGGGCTCCCTGCCTGTGCCATTAAACCCCTACAACTCATCCAGAACGCCGCAGCCCGTCTGGTGTTCAACCTTCCCAAGTTCTCTCACGTCACCCCGCTCCTCCGCTCTCTCCACTGGCTTCCAGTTGAAGCTCGCATCCGCTACAAGACCATGGTGCTTGCCTACGGAGCTGTGAGGGGAACGGCACCTCACTACCTCCAGGCTCTGATCAGGCCCTACACCCAAACAAGGGCACTGCGTTCATCCACCTCTGGCCTGCTCGCCTCCCTACCACTGAGGAAGTACAGTTCCCGCTCAGCCCAGTCAAAACTGTTCGCTGCTCTGGCCCCCCAATGGTGGAACAAACTCCCTCACGACGCCAGGACAGCGGAGTCAATCACCACCTTCCGGAGACACCTGAAACCCCACCTCTTTAAGGAATACCTAGGATAGGATAAAGTAATCCTTCTCCCCCCCCCCCTTAAAAGACCTAGATGCACTATTGTAAAGTGGCTGTTCCACTGGATGTCATAAGGTGAAAGCACCAATTTGTAAGTCGCTCTGGATAAGAGCGTCTGCTAAATGACTTAAATGTAAAAATGTAAAGAGCCTCCAGCTTCAGTGATTTTTGCAATGTGCTATGGGTGGGTGTTGCTATGGTGACCAGTGAGCTAGTTAAGGTGGCCTAGCAAAGACTTATAGATGACCTGGAGCCAGTGGGTTTGGAGACGAATACGTAGCGAGGGCCAGCCAACAAGAGCAGTGGTATATGAAGCTTTGGTGACAAAACGGATGGCACTGTGATAGACTGCATCCAGTTTCCGGAGTAGAGTGTTGGAGGCTATTTTGAAAATGACATCGCCAAAGTCAAGGATCAGTAGGATAGTCAGTTTTACGAGAGTATGTATGTATGCATGTATGTTCGGCAGCGTGAGTGAAGGAGGCTTTGTTGCAAAATAGGAAGCCACTTCTAGATTTAATTTTGGATTGGAAATGCTTAATATTGGTCTGGATGGAGTGTTTACAGTCTAGCAAGACACCTAGGTATTTATAGTAGTTAGAATATGTGGACAACTATATAAATACCTAAGTCAGAACCGTCCAGAGTAGTGATGCTGGACGGGCGGGTACGGGCAGCGATCGGTTGAAAAGCATACATTTAGTTTTACTAGTGTTAAAGAGCAGTTGGAGGCCACAGAAGGAGTGTTGTATGGCATTGAAGCTTGTTTGGAGGTTTGTTAAACCTTTTTGGGTTAGAGGGCCGCATTTTCACTTTTGGATGAATAGCTCGCCCAGAGTGAACTGCCTCCTACTCTGTCCTTCTTTCTCAGATTCATGATAGGCGCTTGACACACGGTGCGTAATTGACAAGGATTTTAACACCGGTTTGAAGAGCTTTGATAGGAAATTGGTACCTTGATCACTTTGTACCACCTTAGGTAACCCGAATGTCGTGAAGAATTTAATTAAGGTTTTACTCACTCCCGGGTCTGTAATCCTTTGCAGAGGAATGGCCTCGGGGTATCTTGTTGCCATACACATAATTGTCAACAGAAACTGGTTACCCGATTTTGTCTTCGGTAACAGTCAAACACAATCAACCACCACATATTGGAATGGTTCACCTATGACAGGTATTGGGCAAAGAGGAGCCCGAATAACCCGATTTGGTTTTCCTGTTACATGACATGTGTGGCATGTCCGACAGAACTGAGCCACATCTTGTTTTAAACCTGGCCAAAAGAAAATGTTGAAGGATCCGATCATAAGTTTTTTTGTGATTCCTAAATGACTAGACCACTGGTGATCATGAGCAAGGGATAACACATTGTCTAAAGGCTGTAGGGATCACTATTTGGTAAACGGCATTCCAATCTCCGCCCGCATCATGGGATGTCCATTTACGCATGAGGAGATTACCATCAATGAAGTAAGCCACGTTCTTCTTCTTCACCTCTTCCAATGAGACAACACTAGAAAAACATTTAGCAAGCTTGTTGTCAAGCTTTTGGTTAGCAATCAGCTGCTCACGAGTGACTGGTAACTGTATTGCATCAGCAATAAGTTCAACATTCTTTGATTCTTTCCTGGGTTGTTTGTCAGAGGTGATCAGCTTCCCAGAGGTAGCACACAACCCATCCTCTTGATCAACCTCTTTGAACAGAACAGTGTTCGACAAATCTAGCATGTCACCCTCTTGTCGTGCCTGAGCACGAGTGACAGCACAAGCGGGGAACACATGTGGATAACTCTGTGCCAGCTCTTTAGAGAGAGAATGTTCACTTTTATCCATTACTTCCAATACGGGTACTACCTTTCCTCCGGCAATATCGTTACCCATTATAAAGGTCACACCTTTTACTGGCAACATAGGACGTACCCCCAATCTGAATATTCCACTGATGAAGTCAGAGTGTACTTTCACAAAGTGCAATGGCATTGGGACAAAACCCATTTCAATACCCTGAACTAACACACTGGGACCACAGTATGTATCGTCGGATGAGGGCAACACATCAGACAATATAAATGACTACGCCGCACCAGTATCTCTAAGGATTTTAACTGGATGCTGAGACGCTTCGTCATTCGTTAGGGACACAAAACCCTCGAAGATGAACGGTTCATAACTAGTCAGGGACTGGTACTTTCAAACTACAGTTACCCCGAGGCACCTGTTTCATTTCAGACCTCACAACCGTACGAATTAGACCAACACCTGTTGGTGGCTTGGCACGAAGAGGCATCCCTTGTTCGCATTTTAGCAGGAAGCAATTATTAATCATATGTCCCACCTTATGACAATAGAAACAGGGACGCTAATTTTTCTGGCGTGCTTGATATACTACTGCTGGCCGACTAGGGCTAAAAGTAGGCAAGTCAGTGGCTCTGCTCTCAGTTCGAGCCGAAAACACGCTCTTGTGCATCAACACAAACTCGTCTGCCAACACAGAAGCTTCTGACAGGAAGGATACTTTCTGTTCATTTTGGTAAACTACAATGCGTTCGGGTAAGCAATTTTTTAACTCTTCCAACAAGATTAACTCCCGGAGAGAGTTAAGATCAGTTGGCTTACTAGCAGCATGCCATTTATCAAACAGATTTCCCTTTTCTCTAGCAAATTCCACACAAGTCTTACTAGAAGACTTCTTATGAGACCTAAATCTCTGTCGGTATGCCTCAGGCACAAGCTCATAGGCGTGAAGAACAGTAGCTTTGATCAAGGAAAATGGGCTGAACTGGACCCAAGGAAAGAAATAATAAGTAACCAAAAACACCCCTAAGCTAGACTAGCCTACTTCAACAACAGCTAACTAACTAAGCAAAAATACAGAGGGTGGTCTGCCCAGTTCTAACTGGTGTTTTTATACAAAGTATTCCTACGGGTAATGTATGCCCATGGGCGACTTATCTTGGTAGCCCCTTTTCCCACCGTCAAACAAACACCATAACAAACCCAATATTCACAGGTGGGGACAAAGTGGCATGTAGTTGCAAAAACCAAACAAGAGCTCTACAGACAGATGGCATTGACAGAGAGATTGAGCTCTCGAGAAAACAACAGACAGGGGTTTTAAACCAAGGGAAAGGGAATGTGATTGGGTAAGAGAAAAGGAGCAGGGGTCTTCTGATTAGCGACAGATTGATGACTGATTGGGGAATGATGATTGCCACCTGTGAGAAGGGGAGAAGGAGAGAAAAGAAATACACACACAGGATACACACAGAATACTTGTATCCGTAACAGTGACGTAGTTAATGGAGATGGAGGTGTGTTCTAGCGGGTCTGGGCAGGTGTGATGTAGTGAATGGAGATGGAAGTGTGTTCTAGCGGGTCTGGGCAGGTGTGATGTAGTTAATGTTTGTATGATGTTGTTGTTTGTATGTGTATGTTTTGTATTGTTTATAAAATCAAATAAAGTCCCAATGCAAAGTTACACCTGTTGGGGAATAGTTGCGGGATTTATTGAATAAACTGAATAAAGTTAGAGAGAATTAAGGGGGAATCTCGATGTAATTTAAAATATCATACAAAGCCTAAGGTTTTCCATCAAACTAATTATCATTGCGTGATTAATGTGATGTAGTAAAGTAATTGAAATACGTTGCATAAGTAAACATAATCTACTTTTATTAAAAGGTGCAATATCTGTTTCCTAGTCATTAACTGTCAATTTTATTCTTTGATTGCTAATATATTCATTTGGAATTTGAGAATCATAGCTGGAGTAACGTTTGTACTATTAAAATTGGGCTATTATTCTTCTGGGAATTGCCGACAGTGACGTATTTTGATTTTACTTGTAAATGGGGTTTATTTGCGGAGAAACGTAGTTTTTTCACATAGCATTGGTGGTTCAGTGGTAGAATTCTCGCCTGCAATGCGGGAGGCCGGGTTTCCATTCCCAGTCATTGCGCTGGCTGAATTCTGAGTTTTTGATTGTAAATAATATATTTGTATGTTTTGCCTGGAAAGTTATGGTCGCTAGTGTTTGTATAAAACTGAACGTTTTAATAGCTTGTCTGGTTCAAATTGATAGAAGGGATAAATGGAACGTTTTAAATAGATTGTTTAGGTTAAATTGATAGACTAATTCAACTTAAAATAATAACGAAGCGAATTCTGATGCATGACGATGTCTGGTCACTAAATTATCTGCTGGAATAATGTATTGAGAATTGGGTCGTATTTAAATTACTGTATCAATAGAGAAGACAGTTACCTAAATTAAAGAAATTCTGAATAATAGCGGAGAGAGAATGGCGATAGAAAGTGATTACCGAAATGTTTTTCATTCTTATAGATTGACTGACGCATGTTATAATTTTGGCGCTGCACGTGTTATTTTTAAAGAAATAGGATACATTTCATAAGTGTGGAGAGCAAAGAGAAGAGGAAGTTATAAAGTTGGGTTTTAATCTTACGATAGAGGTAAGGAAAAACGTTGAAATGAGAGAGGTTATATTTTTGCCCACTGGAGGAAAAAGAAATATGAGAGTTAAGCTGAAAGTTGTGAGTGAGTAAGACATTGTAAGAATATATTCTGATGGTTATTGATTCTTGGTTTGATTGTTTAAGTAACACCAGTTAATTTGAGCAGGAAAGTTCATGTAGTCTAACATAGTATGTTTCCATTATGTGGAACAATGTCAGGTCATTAAAGGTGATTGCTGGATTGAGTAGTATGAGAGCCTGTTGGCAGAAGACTAAACTAATATGTTAAGTGGGGGAGTATCATAGATTTTAATTATAGTGTTGTTACTGCAATAGTCAAAATAATTTCATATGTTTTGGGGAATGAAAGCTTTGTGGATATAAGTGGGAAAAAATCATACGTTTGTTTTGATTTTTATGGATATTTATTAAAATGGATATTTCACTGTCTCTCTCTGGAATGTTTGAATTGGTTTGAATTGAAGTTATACAACTTAAGTGATATGTGAAGGAGTGTATTGTATTGTTGAGTGTATTGTATTGTTGTGTTTGTTTTGTTCTATTCCCGAGGGGTATAGGTCTAACTTCTTGATCCTTGGCTCTACGATGGAGTTGACAGTGAGATGGGGAGTATAAACCAATTTGAAAGAATAGTTTGAATAGAATGTTTTGATATTCTCTGTAAAATATGTTTAGATATGTGTATTAAGAATAATTGGTAAAAGTAATAATTTATCATGTAGTTAATGAACTGAACTAAACTGTTGTTCTGATCTGTTCTTTCGAGGTTATCATGAAAAGTGACATCAGACGGTATCTTAATGCAAAACCCCCTCTAACTGGCTGAAGAAGGGTGACAAAGGCGTTGAAGGAGGCTTTCCAAACCACTTCTACCGAGAGAAAAGAACCAAGCCAGAAATTGGTGTACAGTCTCAGATCTAAGCTATCAACTGCTTTCATGTTTCTCTCATACTGTGATGAGTCCACTTGGAGTGATCATGGAGAAAGATCTGTTCTAACATTTTCTTATGATGCTGGTATATTGGTTGACGAATGGACAAGACATGAGTGGTAAAGATGAGACATTGAAATTGGGACATTATCATGGGCCGTCCACTTTGAACTGTAAAGCTATCTGAAGAAAAACTAAAGAGACGCCAGAAGATGCCGTGCCTGAGAGGGGGGGGGGGGGGGGGGGGGTTGGTCAACTATGCCATTAAATTGTTTATACTTTTGTGGTATCAGGTTGATTGAAGAGGTCTACACCATGTAAATTGTAGTCATTTAGATTAAGAATGCATTGAGATACTGATCTGTATTATAATCATGATTAAAAAAGTTAATAGTAGAATTATGGGATAATTATACTGAATGTAAGTAAATCTGCTAATATTGATGTGTGTTAAATTGAGGTTTTTACTTTGAGTGATAAGACTAATTTGAATCACTGAGGAATGCTATTCTAAATATTGGTTGGATAAATAGTTGGGTTGTTACTTATGATTTGGAATATGAATGATTTCCTTCCCAAGTTCTCTCACGTCACCCCGCTCCTCCGCTCTCTCCACTGGCTTCCAGTTGAAGCTCGCATCCGCTACAAGACCATGGTGCTTGCCTACGGAGCTGTGAGGGGAACGGCACCTCAGTACCTCCAGGCTCTGATCAGGCCCTACACCCAAACAAGGGCACTGCGTTCATCCACCTCTGGCCTGCTCGCCTCCCTACCACTGAGGAAGTACAGTTCCCGCGCAGCCCAGTCAAAACTGTTCGCTGCTCTGGCCCCCCAATGGTGGAACAAACTCCCTCACGACGCCAGGACAGCGGAGTCAATCACCACCTTCCGGAGACACCTGAAACCCCACCTCTTTCAGGAATACCTAGGATAGGATAAAGTAATCCTTCTCACCCCCCTTAAAAGATTTAGATGCACTATTGTAAAGTGGCTGTTCCACTGGATGTCTTAAGGTGAACGCACCAATTTGTAAGTCGCTCTGGATAAGAGCGTCTGCTAAATGACTTAAATGTAAATGTAAATGTAAATTTCAATGACCTATTCTCTATTCCTAAGTATATTTCTGAGCATGAGGACTTAGAGGGATGTCTGTCCTATATGTTGTGAGGAGGCCTGTGTTTAGACACTGGTTCTCATGTAACTTAAAGAGCATAAATATGTTATGTTTTTATTTTCCTCAAATTGATTATTCTGTGTTATTAAACATGTGCAAGTTTGTCTTGTAGAATAAAGGTTGTAAACTTAGTTTCAGAAGGGAGAAAGCTTACATATAAGCTAAGGTATTTGACATTGAGGGGATTTGAATTTTTATATTGAGTATGTAATTAATATTCTGATTCTTTAGAAGGGACAATGTCCCTTGAGAGGGGAATGTTCAGAATTGGTTGGTAACATAGGTAAGATGTTTTATATTCATCATATGTTTGTAAGTTACTTCTCATCAGAATGTTATTTTTTTATAATACTGTGGCGGGGTTGCAGTATCTGTTCTATGTCAAGACTAAGTTGTTTGGGCCGGAGAGAGGGGAGAGGTCAAGCGTGTGTCTCTTGGCTCCACAATGTCTGTGTGCCAGTCAATGTGTCTCTGTGATCTTGTCAAGATAGGATGGATTTGATATATTGATATGTTGATATGGAGGATTTGTTTATGGTTCTGAGTTTGAGTTTAGGAGACAAAGCTGAACGATAAATTATGTCTATGCTGTCTAGCTATGTGTGTTTTTTTGCTATTTAAAGGCTCTCAGTTGCAATGTGGGAGGGACTCAGAGAATTCATTGATAGACACTGAATTGATCTGAGAGTCACAGGGTTGTGATAGAGCTCATATAATTAAAGATGGACTTTGATAACTAATCCTGACTTGTGTGTGGTTTGCTCTCTTTGGAAATACATAATGCCATCTAACCAAATATCAAAGAATGTTAGCTATATGCAGTTATCTTAGCCAGCCAGCTAACGTTAGCTATATACAGTTATCTTAGCCAGCCAGCTAACATTAGCTATTTAGCCAACTAGCTATTAGCCAAACAAGCGTAGCCAACCAGCCTACGTTAGCTATTTAGCCAACTAGCTATTAGCCTAACGAGCATAACCAACCAGCTAACGTTAGCTATTTAGCCAACTAGCTATTAGCCTAACAATCGTAGCCAACCAGCTAACGTTAGCTATTTAGCACACTAGCTATTAGCCTAAAAAGCGTAGCCAACAATTATGGGTTAAGAAATATGTAATAAAGCAAAAGCATAACTGTTTGTTCTTATACGTAACCAGATCTTCAATACAACTAAGTTACTAAGGCTTTAACCACACTGTGTTGTTACACTCTGGTAGGTAAAAACTCATGATTCCTACACATTTTGTCTGAAAATTAAATAAACATTTTACTCAACTGCGTTACCAACTCCAGTCAGCAGATGACGGTCTGCGACTTTAAGGCGATGCTGCTGGTGTGACGTATAATCTAGTGGACGGACCGCTTCTTTCAGCAGCAGCAACAGTTCGTCATACACCTCGGTAGCTTGCTGGACAAAATAGCCGAACCAATTAGACGTTTTTGTGTATATTAGCCACTGTGGTTTAAACCCACTTCTGTCCTCTAGTTAGTTATCCGATTTAATTTAATATTTAAGGTGCTGTTGTTATTATTCAGCTAGCGGACTGGTTAAGTTAAATTCTAGGGACAATTAGGAGTTGTGTTACACTTACCACGTTGGCGACCCACTTGAATCAAAATGTAGCTAGGCGTTTTCTACAAATTGTCCTCTAACCAGGGATGTACACATTACTCCCAGATTCCGTGTGGTTTTTGAGCTGTTAGTTTTAACAGGACTTGCAACCTCATCTCCCTCCTCTCGCACAAATGATTTTAGCATGATATCGATGAGTGATGACAAATAAGTGTTGCATTCCCTTGTTTAGGGACCCCTAAATTTAAATGCATCACTCCCAAATGTAGATGACTCTTCTGTAGGTTGTCCTCTAGCCGGTGAGGTAAAATATATCTCCCATTTCCATGTGTTTTTTGTTTTGTTGTGTCAGTTTCAACAGCACGTACAACCTGTACAACAGCACGTAATCGATATCAGTGATTTATTGCTACTTGTCAAAACAACAGCGTTTTTGGTGCATGTGCAGTTTATTATAAGGACCTTGTTTAAAAAAATACAAGTAATATGATTATTGTGGCAGATGTTTGTGTGTAAATAGCACCTGTTATGTTTGGGTTTTCAATTTGGTTATTGATTTGGACACGTTAAAACTGTGTTTTGACATTGGGGCTATCCCACATAGCAAAATGTAATTGAAAAGCCGTTGAAAATAAGACTATGTAACCAAATATTTAATATTTCCAATTCATGTAACATTTAGTAATGATTATTTATGCAACCAACTGACAATGTTTTGGTACAATTATATTGACATTGTTTCCCTGCTTTTAGAATATCAGGGTTCATTCTCAGATGTGCCAACCCAAATGTACGGACATTGGGGACTGGGCCCCGATCCAACAACATGCCTATCGATTGAACCCTGAAAAGAGAGAGAAGCTCCGCAGTAAGGTGGAAAGTTACTACGGATATCGCAGGAGTTTCCTATTGAAATCAGTCATGTCCGTGGTAAGGAAAATTTGGTTGCTGATTATCTCTGGGGTCAAAAAGATTTGCGTTTAGCCCGTGTGTTTATTTGGAGTTTTATCTCTTATTCTTTTCCGTATTGAAACTGCACTGTTGGTTAGGGGCTCGCAAGGAAGCATTTCACTGTTGTATTCGGCTCATGTGACTAATACAATTTGATATGAGTTTTGTATGGGGTCGTTCCAAGGGGATGAGAGTTCTAGAAGCTAGTGAGGTTTTAGGAAGACGAGAGTTCTAGAAGCTAGTGAGTTTTAGGAAGACGAGAGTTCTAGAACCAAGTGAGTTGTAGTATTCTATAGAAAGGAGAAAAAAATAATACGATTGTTTATTATTATTTAGGATTAGGTGTTTTTTCTTGTTTTTAATTGTTGACAGCCAGTAGACACCATGTTTATATTGGTGAAGGTGAAGCATTGTAGTAGATTATAATGTGAAATGGAAGTTGTTTTCTGTTGGTGGTGAGCAAACTTGTCCAACAAAAATATAGGATATATTTGTTGTCTTAAGGGGGAAGGTGTTACAGGCTTTGGTTTTTCCATTCATGTTTTGAGGTTGGACTTTAGCACGTCTAGCTCATTAGCATGTAGGATGCACTGATTGGTGTCACCTCGTTAGTCAGTATGTGTTACACCTGTGCAGGGTTGTCCATCTCGTTAGTGGGAAGGTGTTTCACCTGAGCTGGTCCAGGTTCTATTTAAGAGTGTCTGGCCCAGTGCTCCGGTTGTCTTGATAGATGTGGAGAGTCAACACCTTTAGTTGTTCCACCGTTTCCTATTAAAGATGTTTTTCATTTCAGGTTGAAGGTTCTTTCTGAAGAGAGCTTATTTTTTTAAATGAATCAATACAAGCAAACAAGATCGGTTCCGGGGATTGGTATGGCAAATACCTTACGATTTGCCTGGACTGAAAAGGAGATGGAGCCGTGGAGTAGAGAGACATTTGGAAGGACCATTTTGATGGGATGCCGTTTCCTATTAAAGATGTTTTTCATTTCAGGTTGAAGGTTCTTTCTGAAGAGAGCTTATTTTTTTAAATGAATCAATACAAGCAAACAAGATCGGTTCCGGGGATTGGTATGGCAAATACCTTACGATTTGCCTGGACTGAAAAGGAGATGGAGCCGTGGAGTAGAGAGACATTTGGAAGGACCATTTTGATGGGATGCCTCAGGATAGAGGTGAAGGAAGTGCTCTGCCTTCAAGGGAACCCGAATGAGAAGGCTTTCGATGTGACGTTTCACAAAGAAGAAAAACATGACGAAGTAATGAAGATGGCAAAGGAAGCGGAGAAAACGGGACCCCTGTGCCATTATGCGGTGACCAGCCTGGCGAAGAACAACTTCAAGGTGGTCACCGTAACCATGTACAATCCGCATGTGAAAGATGAAGAGCTGAGGGCCTTTCTGGGGAGGTACATGGACAATGTCTCCTCAGCGAGGTACCTCAGGGACTCCCTGAGTTTCTGGAACGGGAGGAGAGGGTTCCAGGCGTTACTCAGGGAGTCCCCGAAGAGTGAGGATGGCTACCTCCATCCTCCGGCGATGTTCTCCCTGGGGGCTGACAGGGGAACCCTATACTATGCCCGTCAGCCTCCATTTTGCAGGCGTTGTATGGCCTACGGCCATATCCTGGCCTCGTGCAGCGCCAAGAGGTGTCGATTTTGTGGGTCGGAAGAGCACGAGGCCAAGGAATGTGACGAGCCCAAGGCTTGCCACGGGTGTGGCTCAAGAGCACACCTGTGGCGTGATTGCCCGGCTCGTCACAGGTCATACGCGTCTGCAGCTGGGGGAGCGGGGGATGGGGGAGGAAAGAGAGGCCGCATGCGGATTGTACGGATGGCACAGGGGAAAGGACGGAGAAGGACGAAGAAGGGAAGAACGAAGAGGCGAAAAGAAAGAGGAGAGAAGATGGACCGAAGGAAAAAGATGGAGAGAAGAAAAAGAAGGCGGAAGAACGGGAAGGAGCAGAGAAGAGGGAGAAGGGGACAGTGGTACGAGAAGGAGTGGAAGAGGGAACGGGGACAGTGACGGAGAAGGAGGGAGGAGTGGAGGTGGGAGGGGAGGGGGTGGGAGGGGGGGAGATGGGGGAAGGAGTGGGGGACAGCCTGCCAGGCTTCCTCGAGGTTGAAATGAGGGATTTGGTGGAGGAGTTAGCGGGGATGGGACGTTGTGTCTCCCCGCTACCTCCTTCACCAAAGAAGAAAAGGATGAAGAGGGGGAGCTTGGCAGGAAGTGAGAGGGAGGGGGTGTGGAGGGGAGGGGGGCTAAGAGAGTGGCGGGGGGGGGGGGGGAAGTTTGTCCTCCCTGTTTGCCTCAGCCCCTTGCATTTTAGTGGATGACTCCAGTGAGGGGTCGGTGGGCTGTTTGCTAGAGGGATCCCAACTCCTGTTTGAGGGGATGGGGTCACCTACATGCAGCCCCGAGGCAAACAGGGAGGGGGGGATGGTGGGTGGGGAGGGAGGACCCAACACACTGCCTGGGTCATGGGTTGGGAAGGAAGACGGGGGGGCGTCAGGAGAGGAGAGGACGTCCCCGCCGGTGGAGATGGACCAGGGGAGCATCGGGTGAGTCTCCTGTTTTTTCTTTGGTTTTGGGTTTTTTATTTGTTGTAAATAATTAAATGAATAGTTCTGTTTCTTTTTTTAGTCGAAATGTTAGGGGGTTAAGGGATAATGTTAAAAGGAGGGTGGTTTTTTGTTATTTAGAGGGTGTGGGGTTTGATTTCTGTTTTTTACAGGAGGTTCACCTGAGGGATGGTGGGGAGGTGTATATATTTAGGAGGGAGTGGGATAAGGGGGAATCTTTTTGGGGCATAGGAGGGGTGCACTCAACAGGAGTAGGGATTTTGTGTGGGCATAGAGAGGTTAAAATAGAGAACACTTTTGTAATAATGCAGGGTAGAGTTTTGGGGATAGATGTTAAGTTTAGAGAAGCTATATATAGGTTCATTGGGGTGTATGGGCCACAGGTGGCGGCAGACAGGAGGGAGATGGTGGACTGTCTGGCGCCCCTGTGTGTTACAAACAGGCACTTGGTGATAGGAGGAGACTTTAATATAGATTTAGGGGTAGGCGGTGATAGCAGTGCAGGTGCCATCTCTGGGCTAATGGTTTGCCATGGTCTGGTTGATGGTGGCCTGCACACTACTCCGGCAATGGTCGGTCCTACATGGCGCAACTCCAGGGGGGTTGCGCGGAGGCTCGACTACATTTTTGTATCCGGGTCTTTGGGTCAGTTGTCTGGGAGGCTGTTGCCTGTTTTCTTCACGGATCACGACGGGGTGTTCCTGCAGGTGGGGTCGCCAGTCTGCCTCTTCGGTAGGGGGTACTGGAAGTTAGATCGGGATATACTGGAGGAGCAGGCTTTCGTTGACGCATTTTTTTGTTTCTTTCGGAGGCTTGACGGCCTCCGGTCCATGTGCGAGGGGGTGTTAGAGTGGTGGGATTTAGTTAAGGGGAGGATAAGGGCTTTTATAATAGGATATTGTAGAAGGAAAAAAAGGGAGGAAAGGAGGGAGGTGGATCGTATCCAAAGGTTAATTGAACTCGAGTACGAGGCAGGCAACCTCGGCGGGTCGATTGACTGGGAGAGATTCGCAGCCCTAAAGGCGCAGCTCAGGGAGCTGCAGGAGCAGAAGGCTCGAGCTTTCCTGGAGCGTGCGCATAGTGGCTTTCTAGAACATAATGAGACTTGTTCCGCTATGTTCTTTAAGTCGGTTAGGGCCAGGCAGAGTAGGAAGGTAATGCATGGAGTTAGGGAAGAAAATGGTAGTATAGTAAGTAAACCAGAGGAAATGGTCAGGGTGACAACTGATCATTTCCAAGGTTTATTTAAGGAAAGGGAAATAGATGTAGAGCGGTGAAACGTGTTTTTAGAACACTTGTCCCGGCGGTTGCCAGAGGACATTAGAGACGTGATGGAGGCCCAGATCTCACTAGAAGAGGTTGAGAGCACTCTTAGGAGGATGGGAAAAGGGAAGGTGCCTGGGATGGATGGGCTGCCGGCTGAGTTTTACCTCAAGTTTTGGGGTATACTTGGACCAGTGGTTCTCGAAGTCTTGAAGGCCATTCTTGAGACGGGGGTCCCGGGGGGATCAATGGCTGTTGGTGTGCTGTCACTTCTTTATAAGAAGGGGGAAGCAACTGACCTTGGCAACTGGCGGCCATTGACCATGCTGTGCGTAGATTACAAGATTCTTGCAAAGGTTTTAGCAGACCGGTTGCGCACAGCCCTTCCCTACGTCATCCACGAGGATCAGACGTGCGGGGTAGAGGGCCGCTCTATAAGATGGAACCTACAGTTGATCAGGGATCCATCGCTTGGGTTGAAGATAGAGGGCTGCCTTTAATGGTAGCAGCGCTAGATCAGGCGAAAGCTTTTGATCGCGTGAATAGATCTTTTCTATTCAGGGTGTTAGGTAGATTAGGATTTGGGGAGAAGTTTATAGGATGGATCCGTACTTTATATGTCGGAGCCGGGTGTCGAGTTAGTGTAAATAGTCACTTAGGTGACGTTTTTGACCTCTCGTCTGGGTTCAGGCAGGGATGCCCACTCTCGGCTCTACTCTTCGTTCTGTACATGGAGCCTCTGGGGGCTGCCATTAGGGCAGACACAGGGGTGGAAGGCTTGTTGATCCCTGGAAGTGGTGGGCTGCGTGTTAAGATGACGCAGTACGCCGACGACACTTCCTTGCTGTTGTGCAAGGACTCGTGCCTGACAAGGTCCCTTGCCATCTTTGGCGATTTCACCCGAGCGTCGGGAGCAGTTTTGAACCATGCAAAGTCTTCCGTCAAGTTTTTCGGAAGATGGCGCGGTAGAACGGATGTGCCTGGGGGGTTATCTCTCTGTGAAGGGGCCCTGAGGATTCTCGGGGTTCATTTTGAGACCTCCGGCTCAGCGACGCTAAACTGGAACATGCGTATCGCAGTGGTACAGAGGAAGCTAGCAATGTGGAAGGCTAGGTATTTGTCTTTTATGGGCAAAGTCCTGGTCCTAAAGGTGGATGTGTTGCCGTCTCTTTTGTATTTGGCATACATCTACCCATTGCCGGCTTGTCTGAGGAGGCCTCTAGTGAGGCTTGTGTTTCAGTTTATGTGGAGTGGCAGGTGCGAGTGGGTCGCCAGGGCACGCATGATCTGTCCCATCGGGGAGGGAGGTAGGGGGGTACCACATTTCCCCCTCAAGCTGGACGCCATTTTTGTTTCTTTCTTGTTGACGGAGCTTGCTCGTCCGGTTATACACCCGTCCGGTTACCTCCTGCGGGTGTTCTTCTCGTATCAGGCGAGAAGCGTAATGGTGTGGTCTAACGCGGGTCCTCGGGCGGAACAGCTGCCGTGGCACTTTGGCCATGCGGCCAAGTGGCTGCGTGCGCACCCCGAGGTTGAAGTTGCCCGAGTAGGTTTAGACCACAGGCACCTGTACGAAGAGGTCAGGCAGGCAGGGTCCTGCGCCTGTAGCGGGCATCTCGTCAATGGTCTGGGAGGGAGTGCAGGCGCGGGGCCTGGACAACAGGCTCAAGGACCTGAATTGGTTGAGCCTTCATAAGCGTTTGCCGGTACTTTCCATCTTGTACCGGTATAGTTTGGTGCAATCCCCCACCTGTCCAAGATCTGCTTGTGGCAGGGAGGAGACTGTGCGCCTTGCCTTCTGGGACTGTGCCTTTGCCGGACTAGTATGGGCTAGGGCACGGGTGTTGCTAGGTGTGGTTAGGAGTGATTTTGTGTTGACATGGGCTAGGCTAGAGAGAGGCGTAGGGAGAGTGAGGGGAACGGATAGGGACAGGTTTCTGCTCTGGCTTCTCATGAGTCTCTTTAAAAGGGGACTGTGGGAAGCCAGGCAGAATTTAGTCAAGACAGGGAGAGATTGGGGGGTGGAAGGGATATTGAGGAGGGTGGAAGGTAGTTTGAGGGGGAGGATGAAGAGGGAGGAGAGGAAGTGGGGGCAGCATGCGGCACGGGAGAGGTGCTAGGGGGGATTAGGGCTGGGAGTGTTAGAGTGAGATTTGTAAGGGGATAGATTAGGGAAGGGGAGATAGGGAAAGGGTTAGGTATTGGTTAGGTATGATGGGGAGGGACGATGCTCCCCTGAGGTTTGTTTTTGTTTGATGTTTTTGTAAATATAATTAATTAAGAATGAATGAGAATTATGATTTTGTAAAGTATGAATGGTATAGATGGTAATAAATTATTTTTTTCAATGGTAAAAAATGCCCCACCTTTTTGGTTTACTTCCTGTCTTTAAGTTTGGTGTGGGTTTTTCTTTTTTGGGGATTGGATATTGCATCCAATTAATATTGTAATTAATGGCATTTTCTTAGGGTGCTCATTAGTCTGCTGTTTGTTGTGTACTAAATATCTGTTTATTTTCATTTTTTTCCTGTGAAGCCATTGTGTTGCATTCATGTCTGAAATGTGCTGTACAAATAAAGCTTGATTTGATTTCAACAAATGAACCCAATGACCGACGAATCAACACTCTTGGTCCAAAAATCAGTATCAATCCCATGTGAAAGGATTCAACTACTGCAAACTAAAACAAACTAATGGATCAAACAGATCAATCCCACTTTTCCAGCCTGCTGAAGGCGTGGTGGAGTGGTAAACACCACCCCTGGCTCTACCAGAGGCTTGAGGTGGTCCCCCACCGCTCTGCTTATGTCATGTTCTGTGGCCTTGCCGTTCCATTTCTTGACTGCCCCTGTAACACAGAAAAAAACACATTTAGTCATATTATATAAAACATTCAAAGTAATGGATATGGAGCATCTATGGCCTCAGTAACACCTGGCACCTAAATGTGACTTTTGTCATCCGATCACTCGTAAGCTGCATTAGGTTCAGAACATCCAGGATGGGCCTTTGACAAAGTCAGGCCACCAAATATGCATAAGCAATGTAAAGAGATGTGGGGTAAATACATTCTACACAAATTGCCTTCATAATATCAAATAACAAATGTGTGTGTGCCTGAGGGGAAATTAACTTTCATACAGCCAAAAGGGTGGAAAATTACACCAATATCAGTGGACAATTTGCACTAATGTAAATAAACAATGATTATGGAACATATTCCCTTTTACTGACGTGATGAACTTCTAAGGAGACATAAATATTTACCATCTAAACCATGTGTGACCTCTCTGGCTATAGAAGTGTTCTTCCGAACCAGTCTCTCAACAGCTCTCTGACTGAGCTCCAACCTCACTGGGTATTCAGGGGAGAGGAAGGCTGGGGAGGGATGGAAGGATGAATGGATCAGTCAGTCAATAATGTGTAGAGCTGCTGTCTGACAAAATCACTATTTTAGTAGTAAATAAGGCTTTATGACTGCTTAATACCAACTATCAATTACTTAGATAATGTATTTTCAGGTAGATATACATCCTTGGGATGTCCCTAGCCCGTTGAAGTTGACATTTAAAATGGATAAGGGTAGGGATGTCCCAAGGATCCCAGATAGCATTGAACATTGTGCATTCTTCTGTCTCTTTTACATAGCAGGTGATGGGTTCTGACTTCTGAACTAGAAAATATTAAATATCCTTATTATGTGAAATTGAATGAAACAATAATGTATGTTGATGCTAATATGATGTACAATATTCCATGATGTTGCTATATGATAACAATAGAGTAATATATTTAATATGCCATATACTATTTTTTAACAGTTTCACTAATTAATTTGAATTAACTTAATCATTATGATTCAACATCAGTTCACCGTCTCACCTCATACTGTATTGGAGCAGCAGCTGACTTGATCGTTGATGCTAATCATCATGTTTTGAAGCTGAGAGTAAATAGATCCGATTACAACTCTAAAAACGAAGGGTTCAACTGGAGTTGTTCTCAGATCCCCTATGAACCGTAGGGTTCTTGGTCAATGAAAAACAGCCCCTAAAGGTTCTTCAAAGAACTTGTTAGAAGGTGGGTTCATCGAGGAACCTCCGTTGTTGCTGGACTTCTTCCGGGAATTTCGCAATTACAATTGAAAACGACGGTGACAAGTTTGGATGCGACAACAAGTTAAAAAGGTTACGTTGGGTTGATGTTTGGCACTGAATATGTCATGAAATAATTGATATAATAATAATAATATAACATACTAATAATGAATAACAAAGACAATGATGGTTTTCTGTGAATATCTTCCATAACGTTACTATAGTTAATTACCGTATATATTAGAAAGCCGGGTTTGACCGTCGGCGTTGTATGAGCTACAGTACAGTACCGTTATCTAGCTAGATAACATTATGTCATAACTAGGCAGAACTAGGTTTGGATTATTTCCCTCAACTATATTATTTCCCATATATTGTATATCGTTTCCATAAAGCCAACATGGCTTTACACTCATTTACGTAAGTTTCCAATCTAGAGCAGTTCTCACTTTTGTGATAATGAACTAGCTAACGTTAACTAACTAAGGACGGTGACCTGTCCAGACGAGATGTTACAACGAACTGAATCGTCAATGGAGGTATTCCTCTTTATATAGCCTGCTACAGCATGCAATGCTATTAACTCACAAGGGGGCATAACGTTACATGTACAATACTATCCCATTTTGGAAACGTTACATGGAGAATACTATCCCCTTTTGGAAACGTTACATGGAGAATACTATCCCCTTTTGGAAACGTTACATGTGTAACAGTATAACTTTAGTCCGTCCCGTCGCCCCTACTAGGGCACAGACCAGGGACCCTCTGCACACATCAAAAGTGACGTCACCGATTGAAATGCTATTAGCGCGCACCACCGCTAACTCGCTAGCCATTTCACATCCATTACACATGTACAATACTATCCCATTTTGGAAACGTTACATGTACAATACTAACCCATTTTGGAAACGTTACATGGACGCCCCCTTATGGAGGGAAATTAATATCTTAGATGGTAGCTGTAGATGGGATTCAGATGCATAGTAGTATTAATACAGTGTCTGGACTTCCTCTTTTGTAAAAATGCCCTTCAAAATCCAAACACTGTATTGCCACGCAGCAAAATGTTGCGTATAATCTTTCAAGTCAGCCTGAGAAAATATTGAACAATTTGTGTACAAAGATATCTTGAAATGTGATATTAGGCCTGTATGGCAGTACTGTATTGGCTAGTGCTTTCTCCAATATGTTCCTCTATTTTGCATTCAATTGTATGTCGATGCTATTTATCTTTCAATATTTATTTAAATGATTGTAAGACTATTCTTTGACACATTTTCTCTATTTTTGAAATTCCTATAGGACAGAACATGGACACAATGCAATTGGGATTAAGAAGGTACAAATCTGTTGTAGGACAGCTGCATTTGAAGTGTACATTTAACCTACATAGCAGTCAATACAAACTGAAATCTATTAGCATACAAATGTGTGAAAATTATCTTTTCAGATCTTCTCAGAAATTATTCAAGTCCATGGAATGGATATAGACAAAAAGTGAATTCAAGGACTAGCAGAGGTAGAGAGGCAGGGGTGAGGACATCATCCTGCTATCTTGACAGTCCCTGAAGGACAATACAGAAGAGGTATTTGCTCTTATTCCTTCCCTTTCTCGAATGTATTTTGTAATAAAATTAGCAAGTGTAGTAAGATCATTGCTTTACTTTACTAGGACTGGAGACCACAGCAGCGATTCTTCTCTTGCCCTACCTCTTCAATGAGGACCCGAGTGGCCTTTATGTCCGTAACAAGGTATGCCTCTGCACCAATCATCTGTTTCTTCATAAACATAGGTGTGCATGCTTATATAAAACTACAGCTGAACATTTGTTCTGTTCTTTGTTAATTGTATGTGTATTAATCTTTTCTTACTTTTGTTGACACTGATTTCACTGCTCTTCACTCCTTTACTGCACACCGGTGGAAATCCATTTCACCAAGACAGTGAAATCCTGCTGATGGGGAGAACATCCACGCTCTCGAGGACGTCCCCATGGGACTTGGGTCTCTGCTGGAGCTGAATTTTTTAATTCCCTGTAAATTTCACAAAAATGTCAGAGAATCACTTATGTTGTTAAGTTACTGTGTTCTGGGGAGAGGAGAAGTTGACGTGAAGTTACCAGGGCCGGTCATAAAGATGGCAAACTTCCTAACATAACTAAGTGGATACGATATACACACTAAAGCTGAAAAATCTGTATTTAGCATCAAGTCTACAATGTTGTTAGTTTACCTATGATTCATTTTTAATGTATGCTTTTATTGTACATCATTATTTTTTTAATTTTTTTATGTCATGAAAAGCACAATACAAAGTAAATGTATTATTTATTAAGGTCTGACATGTCTGCAGAAATGTTGCAATTTGGTAATGTGTTTTCTTTGGTAAATTGTTTTGTAAATATTAATTCACATTTGTGGTGCCACTAAATAAACAATGAATTATTTAAATCAATATTATTATTATTGAATTATTTTTTTTAAATGAGGGAGGGTGTCACGCCTTGGTCATTATATTTTGTGTTTTTGGTATATGTTTGGGTAAGCCAGGGTGTGACATGGGTTTATATGTTGTTTTCGTATTGGGGTTTTGTATTATTGGGATTGCGGTTGAGTAGGGGTGTTGTTAGGCTTGGCTGCCTGAGGCGGTTCTCAATTAAGAGTCAGGTGCTTCTCGTTGTCTCGGATTGGGAACCGTATTTAGGCAGCTTAGTTTCGCTTTGTAATTCGTGGGTGATTGTTCCTGTCTTTGTGTATCACCAGATAGGCTGTAATAAGTTTCACGTTCCGTTTGTTGTTTTGTATTGTATAGTTATTTCATGTATCACGTTTTCTTCATTAAAGAACATGAGTAACCACCACGCTGCATTTCGGTCCGACTCTCTTTCAACAACAGACGAACGCCAGTACAGAAACACCCACCACTCACGGACCGAGCAGCGTGTGAACTGGCAGGATCTGAAGGAGGACGTTATGGACAGCAGAAGCATGGAGTATACTACGTGGGAAGAAATCGACAGGTGGGCGGCCGATCCAGAGCGAGTGCAGGAGCCCGCCTGGGATTCCCTACAGCAATGCAAGAGGGCTACAGGCTAATGGAGTCAAAAAGGAAAACACGGCAACGCAGAGCGAAAACCGAAAGTAACGGGGGAGAGCGCAGAGAGAGAGTGGCTGAGTCAGGAGTCAGACCTGAGCCTACTCTCCCTGTTAATTGCGAGGAGCAGCAATATAGGGACTTCTGGTCTTGGGAGAGGATATTAGACGGAAAAGGACCCTGGGCGCAGCCGGGAGAATATCGCCGTCCCAAGGAAGAAGCAGAGGCAGCCGGAGATGGGAGCCGACGATACGAGGGAACACGGTTGGCAAGGAAGCCGGTAAAGCAACCCCAAAAAATTATTGGGGGGGGGGCTAGAAGGGAGAATAGTTATGCCAGGTAGGAAACCTGCGCATACTCCCTGTGCTCACCGTTGGGCTAGAGAGACCGGGCAGGCACCATGTTATGCTATGGAGCGCACGGTGTTTCCAGTGCGGGTGCAGAGCCAGGTACGGCACATACCAGCCCTTCCTATTGGCCGGGCTAGAGTGGGCATCGAGCCAGGTAAGCTTGGGCAGGCTCGGTGCTCAAGAGCTCCAGTGCGCCTGCACGGTCCGGTCTATCCAGAGGCACCTCTACACAACAGTCCTTCGGTAGCAGCTCCCCGCACGTGTCCTCGATCCTGTAGCTCCAGTTCCAGCACCACGCACCAGGCCTTCAGTGCGCCTCGCCTGTTCAGCGCAGCCAGAGCCTGTCTCCTCTCCTGCGCTGCCGGAGCCTCCCGCCTGTTCAGCGCAGCCAGAGCCTGTCTCCTCTCCTGCGCCGCCGGAGCCTCCTGCCTGTTTAGCGCAGCCAGAGCCTGTCTCCTCTCCTGCGCTGCCGGAGTCTCCCGCCTGTTTAGCGCAGCCAGAGCCTTTCTCCTCTCCTGCGCTGCCAGAGTCTCCAGTCTGTCCAGCGCCGCCAGTGCTCCCAGTCTGCCCAGCGCCGCCAGTCTGCCCAGCGCAGCCAGAGCTGTCAGTCTGCCCAGCGCAGCCAGAGCTGTCAGTCTGCCCAGCGCAGCCAGAGCTGTCAGTCTGCCCAGCGCCGCCAGTCTGCCCAGCGCCGCCAGTCAGCCCAGCGCCGCCAGTCAGCCCAGCGCCGCCAGTCAGCCCAGCGCCGCCAGTCAGCCCAGCGCCGCCAGTCTGCCCAGCGCAGCCAGAGCTGTCAGTCTGCCCAGCGCCGCCAGTGCTCCCAGTCTGCCCAGCGCCACCAGTCTGCCCAGCGCCGCCAGTCAGCCCAGCGCCGCCAGTCAGCCCAGCGCCGCCAGTCAGCCCAGCGCCGCCAGTCAGCCCAGCGCCGCCAGTCTGCCCAGCGTCGCCAGTCTGCCAGGATCCGCCGGAAGTGCCAGTCTGCCAGGATCCGCCGGAAGTGCCAGTCTGCCAGGATCCGCCGGAAGTGCCAGTCTGCCAGGATCCGCCGGAAGTGCCAGTCTGCCAGGATCCGCCAGAGGTGCCAGTCTGCCAGGATCCGCCAGAGGTGCCAGTCTGCCAGGATCCGCCAGAGGTGCCAGTCTGCCAGGATCCGCCAGAGGTGCCAGTCTGCCAGGATCCGCCAGAGGTGCCAGTCTGCCAGGATCCGCCAGAGGTGCCAGTCTGCCAGGATCCGCCAGAGGTGCCAGTCTGCCAGGATCCGCCAGAGGTGCCAGTCTGCCAGGATCCGCCAGGATCCGCCAGTCTGCCAGGATCCGCCAGTCTGCCAGGATCCGCCAGAGGTGCCAGTCTGCCAGGATCCGCCAGAGGTGCCAGTCTGCCAGGATCCGCCAGTCTGCAGAGAGTTGTCAGCCTGCATGGAGCAGTCAGAGCTGTCAGTCTGCATAGAGCAGCTAGATCCGCCAGCCAGCCAGGAGTTACCGGAGCCTACTACCTGTCTGAGCTTCATCTCAGTACTGGGCGTCCTCTCAGTACTGGGCGTCCTCTCAGTACTGGGCGTCCTCTCAGTCCCGGGCTGCCCCTCAGTCCCGGGCTGCCCCTCAGTCCCGGGCTGCCTCTGTCCCGGGCTGCCTCTGTCCCGGGCTGCCTCTCTGTCCCGGGCTGCCCCTCTGTCCCGAGCCGCCCCTCTGTCCCGAGCCGCCCCTCTGTCCCGAGCCGCCCCTCTGTCCCGAGCCGCCCCTCGGTCCCGAGCCGCCCCTCGGTCCCGAGCTGCCCCTCAGTTATGTGGGGATCAGGGTGAGGACTATTAGGCCATGGTCGGCGGAGAAGGTGGATTATCCCAGGACGCGAAGGGGAGGAACTAGGACATTCATGGAGTGGGTTCCACGTCCCGAGCCAGAACCGCCACCATGGACAGACGCCCACCCGGACCCTCCCTATGCTCTTGAGGTGCGTCCCGGAGTCCGCACCTTAGGGTGACATGGGTTTATATGTTGTTTTCGTATTGGGGTTTTGTATTATTGGGATTGCGGTTGAGTAGGGGTGTTGTTAGGCTTGGCTGCCTGAGGCGGTTCTCAATTAAGAGTCAGATGCTTCTCGTTGTCTCGGATTGGGAACCGTATTTAGGCAGCTTAGTTTCGCTTTGTAATTCGTGGGTGATTGTTCCTGTCTTTGTGTATCACCAGATAGGCTGTAATAAGTTTCACGTTCCGTTTGTTGTTTTGTATTGTATAGTTATTTCATGTATCATGTTTTCTTCATTAAAGAACATGAGTAACCACCACGCTGCATTTTGGTCCGACTCTCTTTCAACAACAGACGAACGCCGTTACAGAGGGTGGACAGGGAGTTTTAAAAAATGAACCCCAAAAGGTTCTTTGGGGAACCATGATAAGGGGTTCTTCAAATAACTTATAGGGGTTCCTACAAAAGGTTATTTGAATAACCTTTAGGGGTTCCCCCAGTTTCAATTTGAAGAACCCCTAAAGGATACTTTAGTTTTTAGAGTGTATATTGATAAAAGTCACCTTGTCCGAGAGACATTTACATAGCTATATAGAGCCCAATTTGGAATGACTTTTTTGGGACGAAATAGCGGCCACAACAGACAGGCCTGATATCGCCCATAATTCGACCTCCTTTGACGTCACGTGCTGAGTGGGTATGACCAAAGTTATTCTATTTAGCTACACTTTGTACATTTTTACACTATAAATGTTTCTAATGCCACATCGCCCATTTCCCAAGGGAGTCGTTGGTTTTTAGGGGAGGTCGCTATAGACCTTCCGCTGCTTTATAAAATATTATCCAAATTTCAATCATCAGATTAAGCATAGTTCTGTGTTACTATCCAAACGTCAGATTAAGTCTCATTTCCAGTCACACAACTATCATATTACAGTCACACAATGCTATTCTCAAACATACCTAATCAATTAGTTTTCCAACAATATTTCAACCTGCAGGAATATTTTCACATTTCTATGTCATGGTTAGTTCCTGGGATAATGTAACTCATAGATGTACATTTTTCAATACTTCTAAAATGGGGTCCAGGTTTAAAACAATTACAGGTGCACCTTACTATCTTCTACTATATCATAAATGGTCTTAACTAGCAAACACAGATTCTAGTTTTCATCCAGTTCACACAGATAGCTGGCTGGGCCATGTTTACACCACACAGGAATACACACTCCATGCCTTTCCTAAGAACTCCACTTTGCGTGTTTCACACACCTCTTATTTTTAAACTAAGTTTGAGATGTGGTATCCATTCGGCTCGCTGCCTCTCAGATCAAAGGTCGGTGCATCTGCTCCGTTCCCGAAGTGTGGTCTCCCTGAGATTGCAAGTTTGAGGGATCCCTCGTGCACGATTTACCCAGGTCGTCAGGAGCAGTCACCAAGTCAGGATTCATATCCCCATTGCCAAATGTGGTGGTTAATTTCTTTAATATCAAATGACAAGAAACAAACTTATCACACGAGTCAGATTTATTCTTAAACTAAATCTTTATTCACTTATTAATAAGGGAGCAGGTCAATACAACACACACATAAAATGAATCAATTGAGTGCTCTACGATAATGATGGCTGGTCGACAAATCACCCCCAGATGATTCGTTGAGAGCCCAGAGACAATAGTATTTTACAGCCAAGATACACCCCTTTCAATATACATGACAAACAATAGATGTATAGAACAGGTCACACGGTTAAGAGTTGTATGAAAGATACTTATAATTCACAGCAGACAGTATCTGCTGTAAAAACAGTACTCTTTGTGTAGAGACCAGGGTCTGGCTCTGGGGTCATCGCTCCCTGGTACCATATAGAACAGAAACATTAACTCATGCTCTGGAATGCGGTCTCTTTAGGTTTTATCTCCCAAGAGACATTGTAAATCTCCTGTCAGTGTTTTCACCCAGAGGCCCATCCTCAATAGTTATAAGAACCCTCTATTCGGTTGCATAAAACCACCATTTGATGCAATAAAAGTATTATAACATAATCTTGCAATTTTGCTCTGTGTCCACTGAAAGTTGACTAGTAACAACAACTGGGACCTGATAGACAGCTACCATGAGACCCACAAAATCTGCCCAAGAAGCGACAAACAAACAAAAAACCCACAACAAACTTAATAAAAACGGGAAGCAAACCAAAACGGTAACGCAACTAAAGGTGTTGGCTCTCCACATTTATCAAGACAACTGGAGCACTGGGCCAGACACTCTTAAATAGAACCTGGACCAGCTCAGGTGAAACACCTTCCCACTAACGAGATGGACACGCCAGCACAGGTGTAACACATACTGACTAAGGAGATGACACAAATCAGTGAGTCCTACGTGCTAACGAGCTAGACGTGCTAACGAGCTAAAGTTTAACCTCACAACATAAATGGAAAAACCAAAGCCTGTAACACCTTCCCCTTTAAGACCCCCTTTGCTCACCACCAACAGAAAACAACTTCCATTTCACATTATAATCAACTACAATGCTTCACCAATATAAACATGGTGAATTGAAGACAGCAAAAAAAAAAATTCTAAATAATAATATACAATAGTATGATTTTTTTAATAAATTTTTTTAATAGAACCCGAAAACTCACTAGCTAATAGAACTCTAGTCCACTTTTTATTTAACTATGCAAGTCAGTTAAGAACAACTTCTTATCGACAGTGAAGGCCTAGGAACAGTGGGTCAACTGGGGGGAGAACAAAATATTTTTACCTTGTCAGCTCGGGGATTCGATCCAGCAACCACTCGGCTACTGAAAGTATGTTGCAATTATGTTGTTTTAAAGTAATTTTAAAAATGACCCGAAAATACATATTTTCAACTACAACCGAACAAATATTGGACGTCGGGCATAGTCTTCTTTTCAATTACATTTTGCTAGGTGGGATAGCCCCAAAGTCAAAACACAGTTTTAACGTGTCCAAATCAATAACCAATATGCAGTTTATGATATATTGAAAACCTAAACATAAAATGTGCTATGTACACAAACATCTGCCACAATAATCATATTATTTGTATTTTTTAAACAAGCTCCTTATAAACTGCACAAGCATCAGAAATACTGTTGTTTTGACAAGTAGCAATAAATCACTAATATCGATTAGGGGGGAAATCAGGTTGTACGTGCTGTTGACACTAACACAACTAAAAAAACATGGAAATGGGAGATATCTTTTACTTCACTGATTAGAGGACAACCTGCAGAAGACAGTCAGCTACATTTTGGAGTGATGCATTTAAATGTAGGGGTCGCTAAACAAAGGAACGCAACACTTATTTGTCATCACTCAACGATATCATGTTGAAATCAATTGTGCCTAGAGGGAGATGAGATTGCACGTCTTGTTAAAACTAACAGCTCAAAAACCACACGGAATCAGAGAATAATGTGTACATCACTGGTTAGAGGACAACTTGTAGAAAACAGCTAGCTACATTTTGAAGTGTTGCATTTTGATTTAAGTGGGTCACCAACACGATAAGTGTAACACAGCTCTTTTTGTGTTAGTCACTTTTTGTTAAATCACATTAATAGTACTCTTTCAATTCAGAGCCTGGATTCTTCCCAAGGCTAATATCCATATCATGATGAAATCAATTTAACAGGGGGCAAACGTATAGGATTCTACATTGTGAAATACCTTAAAATACTCCAAATACAATGTTAAAAACATTCTACATTGTGAAATTATTTAATTGATTTCATGAAATAACTCCTTCATGTATTTTCTGATGTTTGATCAGAGATATTTTATCAGAGTATCTCTTGTCACATTGATAACAGCTATAAGATTTCTCTCCTGTGTGTGTTCTCTGGTGTAGTCAGATGGCAAGATTGACGAAATCTCTTCCCACATTGAACACAGCTGTAAGATGTCTCTCCTGTGTGTGTTCTCTGGTGTTGAGTCAGAGTGCCAGATGCAGCAAAACTCTTCCCACATTTGACCACAGCTATAAGATTTTTCTCCTGTGTGTGTTCTCTGGTCAGCTCTCCAGATTGACCAAAACTCAAATCAAATCAAAATCAAATTTATTTATATAGCCCTTCGTACATCAGCTGATATCTCAAAGTGCTGTACAAAAACCCAGCCTAAAACCCCAAACAGCAAGCAATGCAGGTGTAGAAGCACGGTGGCTAGGAAAAACTCCATAGAAAGGCCAAAACATAGGAAGAAACCTAGAGAGGAACCAGGCTATGTGGGGTGGCCAGTCCTCTTCTGGCTGTGCCAGGTGGAGATTTTAACAGAACATGGCCAAGATGTTCAAATGTTCATAAATGACCAACATGGTCAAATAATAATAATCACAGGCAGAACAGTTGAAACTGGAGCAGCAGCACGGCCAGGTGGACTGGCGACAGCAAGGAGTCATCATGTCAGGTAGTCCTGAGGCATGGTCCTAGGGTTCAGGTCCTCCGAGAGAAAGAAAGAAAGAGAGAAAGAGAGAATTAGAGAGAGCATACTTAAATTCACACAGGACACCGGATAGGACAGGAGAAGTACTCCAGATATAACAAACTGACCCTAGCCCCCCAACACATAAACTACTTCAGCATAAATACTGGAGGCTGAGACAGGAGGGGTCAGGAGACACTGTGGCCCCATCCGATGACACCCCCGGACAGAGCCAAACAGGAAGGATATAACCCCACCCACTTTACCAAAGCACAGCCCCCACACCAGAGGGATATCTTCAACCACCAACTTACCACCCTGAGACAAGGCCGAGTATAGCCCACAAAGATCTCTGCCATGGCACAACCCAAGGGGGGGCATCAACCAGACAGGAAGATCACATCAGTGACTCAACCCACTCAAGTGACGCACCCCTCCTAGGGATTGTATGAAAGAGCCCTAGTAAGCCAGTGACTCAGCCCCTGTAATAGGGTTAGAGGCAGAGAATCACAGTGGAAAGAGGGGAACCGGCCAGGCAGAGACAGCAAGGGCAGTTCGTTGCTCCAGAGCCATTCCGTTCACCTTCACACTCCTGGGTCAGACTACAATCAAATCATAAGACCCACTGAAGAGATGAGTCTTCAGTAAAGACTTAAAGGTTGAGACCGAGTTTGCGTCTCTCACATGGGTAGGCAGACCGTTCCATAAAAATTGAGCTCTATAGGAGAAAGCCCTGCCTCTAGCTGTTTGCTTAGAAATTCTAGGGACAATTAGGAGGCCTGCGTCTTGTGACCGTAGCGTACGTGTAGGTATGTACGGCAGGACCAAATCAGAGAGATAGGTAGGAGCAAGCCCATGTAATGCTTTGTAGGTTAGCAGTAACACCTTGAAATCAGTCCTTGCCTTGACAGGAAGCCAGTGTAGGGAGGCTAGCACTGGAGTAATATGATCAAAGTTTTTGGTTCTAGTCAGGATTCTAGCAGCTGTATTTAGCACTAACTGAAGTTTATTTTGTGTTTTATCCAGGTAGCTAGAAAGTAGAGCACTGCAGTAGTCTAACCTAGAAGTGACAAAAGCACGGATTAATTTTTCTGCATCATTTTTGGACAGAAAGTTTCTGATTTTTGCAATGTTACGTAGATGGAAAAAAACAGTCCTTGAAACAGTCTTGATATGTTCTTCAAAAGAGAGATCAGGATCCAGAGTAATGCCGAGGTCCTTCACAGTTTTATTTGAGACGACTGTACAACCATTAAGATTAATTGTCAGATTCAACAGAAGATCTCTTTGTTTCTTGGGACATAGAACAAGCATCTCTGTTTTGTCAGAGTTTAAAAGTAGAAAGTTTGCAGCCATCCACTTCCTTATGTCTGAAACACATGCTTCTAGCGAGGGCAATTTTGGGGCTTCACCATGTTTCGTTGAAATGTACAGCTGTGTGTCATCCGCATAGCAGTGAAAGTTAACATTATGTTTTCGAATGACATCCCCAAGAGGTAAAATATATAGTGAAAACAATAGTGGTCCTAAAACGGAACCTTGAGGAACACCGAAATTTACAGTTGATTTGTCAGGGGACAAACCATTCACAGAGACAAACTGATATCTTTCCGACAGATAAGATCTAAACCAGGCCAGAACATGTCCGTGTAGACCAATTTGGGTTTCCAATCTCTCCAAAAGAATGTGGTGATCGATGGTATCAAAAGCAACACTAAGGTCTAGGAGCACGAGGACAGATGCAGAGCCTTGGTCTGATGCCATTAAAAGGTCATTTACCACCTTCACAAGTGCAGTCTCAGTGCTATGATGGGGTCTAAAACCAGACTGAAGCATTTCGTATACATTGTTTGTCTTCAGGAAGGCAGTGAGTTGCTGCACAACAGCCTTTTTGTCAGGACCCGGTTACGAACTCGGGTCTCCGGTGTGAGAAACAGTCACTTAGCAAACTGAGCCACGAATAGTCGGCAGAACCCAGAAGATGAGGCAGACACAGCAGTACTTGAGACGGTGTTTTAATAAAGTAAAAGGAAAGTTCTTCAGGCAAAAATATAAATCCACAACGTCAAAAGTAAATCCAAGAGAACAAAGGTAATCCTCCAAGTCAAAAAGGTAAATCCACAAGGTGGTAGGTACAGCAGAAAAAAGCCTCAAAAGATAATCAAAATTAAATAAACAAGACCAAAAACAGAGTACCACAAGAGAGTCCAACTGGAGCAACAAATGTTCACAGCATCACTGGGGCTGGGTGCCAACATTCAAACACAGAGCAAAGAACTGAGGAAAACTAAGGGTTTAAATAAAATCAAGGGAAATGAGGCACAGGTGCAAATAATAACTGGGAACAAGGGAAAACAAAAGGGTCAAAAAGCACAATGGGGGCATCTAGTGACCAAAACCGGAACAACCCTGGCCAAATCCTGACAGAATCCCCCACCTAGGAACGGCTCCTGACGTTCCTACCAGCTTTCTCGGGGTGGAGGGCCCTGAACTGTCGAATGAGGTCAGGGTCCAGTATGTCTTTGGCAGAAACCCAGGAGCGCTCCTCGGGACCGTAGCCTTCCCAGTCCACCAGATACTGCCAGGAACGCTGCACCCGGCAGGAATCCAGTATCCGATGGACGGTATAAGCTGGCTGGCCTCCGATGACACGGGGTGGAGGGGGAGGTCTGTCTGCCGGGAAAAGGGGAGAAAAAACAACAGGTTTTAATAAGGAAATGTGAAACGTGGGATTAATCTTAAGGGATCTGGGTAAGTGTAGGCGATATGAAACGGGGTTCACTCTCCTGGCAACCTTAAAGGGACCAATGTATTTCTGGGACAGCTTGCGAGACTCCACCAGTAGCGGTAAGTTTTTTGTGGAGAGCCAGACTCTCTGGCCGGGGCGCAGGGTAGGCCCGTGATGGCGACGTCTGTTGGCTTGTTGTTGGTACCGCTGTGAGGAACGCAGAAGATTAAGACGGGTCTTCCTCCACGTAAGCCGACAGCGTCTGACGAACTTCAAGGCTGAAGGCACTCCGACTTCTGCCTCCTGGTCCGGGAACAATGGAGGGGCATAGCCAAACTGACTCTCGTGCGGGGACATACTAGTGGAGGAGCGCAAGTTATTGCGCGTATTCGGCCCAAACAATGAAGGACGACCATGTGGACGAGTTGTTAAGGGCCATACATCTGAGGGTGGTTTCCAGCTCTTGATTCATCCTCTCTGTTTGGCCATTGGACCCTGAAGATAGACTGGCAGAGGCCCCTATGAGTTGGCAGAAGGCCTTCCAAAACCTTGAGGCAAACTGGGGACCTAGGTCGGAAACCATATCTTGAGGAATGCCTAAGACTCGGAACACATGGTTAATTATCAACTCAGCCGTTTCCTTGGCAGAAGGTAACTTAGTCAGGGGGACGAACCTGGCCACCTTAGAAAACCTGTCGATGATGACTAGGATAGTAGTATTACCATGGGACGGAGGAAGGCCAGTAATAAAGTCCAACGAGATATGGGACCAGGGTCTGTGGGGAGCAGGTAAAGGGTGAAGGAGTCCTTGAGGGCGGAGGTGAGAAGATTTGCCCTGGCAGCACACGGGACAGGCCTTGACGAAAGTGGCAACGTCTTCTTTTATGGTGGGCCACCAGAACTTTCGCTGGATGAACTCCAAGGTGCGACCTACGCCCGGGTGACAGGTGAGGCGAGAGGAGTGCCCCCACAGAAGGACCTGGGTCCTCGCTGCCTTGGGGACAAACAACCGATTGGCAGGACCTCCTTTCGGACTCGGTTCGATAGCTTGAGCTCGTCTTACGGTATCCTCAACTTGCCACGAGATCGGGGCCACGATCTTAGCAGCAGGAAGGACAGGCATGTCAGTGTCGTCTCGAAAGGCAGGAGCGTAAACTCTGGACAAGGCATCCGGTTTGAAATTCTTCGACCCGGGCCGATAGGTGAGGATAAACTGGAATTGATTGAAGAAAAGAGACCATCGAGCTTGTCTGGAGTTCAACCGCTTCGCCTGCTGGATATACTCCAGATTTTTGTGGTCTAGTGTGGTACTAAGCCAGGTAGCAGACCTGAGCTCACTCCTCGTGCTTATTATAAGCAGCGCATTACTGGTCAGGCACCGTGTTATGCAGTTAAGCACACGGTGTCGCCAGTACGTGCCCATAGCCCGGTGCGCTATAGGGCAGCCCCCCGAAAGTGCCATGCGAGTGTGGGCATCGTAACCTGCGCCCACTCTGCGTACTGTGTCTCCGGGGTGCTGGGAGGGTTCAGTGCGTCCTCTGCCTGCGCTCCGCTCGTGCCGGGCAAATGTGGGAGTGGAGCCTAAGGGAGAGGTGCGTGTAGTAAGCACCAGATCTCCCGTGCTTACCCACAGCCCGGTTCAACCTGTGCCTGCACTCTGGAGGGTCCGGGCTAGAGTAGTTGTCCAGCCTGGGGAAGTGGTGCCAAGGTTGCGCACCAGAGCTCCAGTGCTCCCCCACAGCCCGGTCCTTCAGGTGCCTCCTAACACCAAGCCTCCTGAAGGTCTCCCCAGCCTGGTGGTTCCTGTGGCAGCCCCACGCACCAGGCTATCTCTCTGTCTCCTCCCTGCAGGTGGTCCTGTCTGTCCGGCGCTGCTGCCAGAGTCTCCCGCCTGTCCGGCGCTGCTGCCGGAGTCTCCCGCCTGTCCGGCGCTGCTGCCGGAGTCTCCCGCCTGTCCGGCGCTGCTGCCGGAGTCTCCCGCCTGTCCGGCGCTGCTGCCAGAGCCCCTCAGCCCAGAGGCGCCAGAGCCCCTGCCCCTCTGTCCCGAGCTGCCCCTCTGTCCCGAGCTTCTGCCCCTCTGTCCTGAGCTTCTGCCCCTCTGTCCAGAGCTTCTGCCCCTCTGTCCAGAGCTTCTGCCCCTCTGTCCAGAGCTTCTGTCCAGAGCTGCCCCTCTGTCCAGTGAGGTCATTGAGAAGGGTGGCCATGGTTAGAAAGCCACGGAGGCGGACAATAAAGCGGACTAAGACAATGGTGAAGTGGGGTCCGCGTCCTGCGCCAGAGCCGCCACCGCGGACAGACGCCCACCCAGACCCTCCCCTATAGTTTAAGGTTTTGCGGCCGGAGTCCGCACCTCTGTGGGGGGGTACTGTCACGTTCTGACCTTTATTTCCTTTGTTTTGTATTTATTTAGTATGGTCAGGGCGTGAGTTGGGTGGGCAGTCTATGTTTGTTTTTCTATGATTTGGGTATTTCTATGTTTCGGCCTAGTATGGTTCTCAATCAGAGGCAGGTGTCATTAGTTGTCTCTGATTGAGAATCATACTTAGGTAGCCTGGGTTGCACTGTTTGTTTGTGGGTGATTGTCTATGTTGATGGCTTGTTTCAGCGCAGCTCGCATTAGCTTCACGGTTGTTATTTTGTTTACTGTTTTTGTATAGTGTTTCAGTGTTCAGTTCTTTCTTTAATTAAACATTCAACATGAACACATATCACGCTGCATTTTGGTCCTCCGATCCTTCTCGCCTCTCATCTTCAGATGAAGAGGAGGACGACCGTGACAGTTGCATAAATAAGGATTAGACCAATTTATTATACTGCTTTCATGTGTATATACACAAACATCTGCAACAATTATCATATTCCATGTTTTGTTTTTTCAACTTGTCGAAAACAGCAAGCTACATTTTGAAGTGCTGCATTTGGATTAAAGTGGGTCACCAGCACTAAGTGTAACACAGCTCTTTTTTTGTTAGTCACTTTTTGTTAAATTAATACTCTTTCAATTCAGAGCCTGGATTTCCCCTGAGGCTAATATCCATATCATGCTGCAATCAATTGAACAGGGCAAACGATAAGGTAGAACATCATTAAAATACTACTACAATGTTAAAACATTCTACATTGAGACATCATTAAAATACTCCTGCCACAATGTTAAAACATTCTACATTGTGACATCATTAAAATACTCCTACAATGTTAAAACATTCTACATTGTGACATTTAATTGATATCATGAAACAACTCATGTATGTATTTTCTGATGTTTGATCAGAGATCTTTTATCAGAGTATCTCTTGTCACATTGATCACAGCTATAAGGCTTCTCTCCTGTGTGTTTTCTCTGGTGTATTTTAAGTTCTGATGAATATTTGCAACCTTTCCCACAGTCAGAGCAGCAATAAGATTTATTCCCTTGTTGTCTCTGCTGGTGTTTTGACGTGGAGAGACTCTTCTCTGCCTCGTCAGCATCATGAGGTTGTTGAGGGCCCCCAGAGGATCCACAATAGTCACATCTCTCTCCTGTGTGAACAAAAAGTCGGACAGGTGGTTTAAGGATCACAACAGCAAAAATCCACTGTAAAAAGGTGATGCCAACAGCGTAGCCATAATGTTGTACAAACAATGACGTGCAGAGAATGATGCACCTATTTGGGGATGTCTGATAGTATTTACGCACCACCACTAATGAGTTGTGGAGCTTCTCAAAGTCATTTTTTCTTTACCTCAAACAGGAAGTAAACAAAGTCTTACTAAAATCAATTGGCAAATGACAATAGTTCCTCAAAGTATTTGTAAAAATATTTCCAGCTCTCACTCTTGAAAACCACTCGACATGAAAGGGAAAAATGTAATGCTCTGATCCAGTGGAAATGTCATAAAATACCTGAATACTTCTTATCCCTTACACAAATAGCCTACATCTGTGTCTGTCCCAAACTCACTGGTGCGGGAAACTGAGGGACCAGAATATTTTATTTCAAGTTTCAGACCGACCCAGGTGATAGAACTTGAAACAGTGATTCAACTATGTAGACAGGCCATGCGCAGCCAATGTGATTTATTTTTATCTGGATATTTTCTAGCTGTTTTTATTTGTTGGCTTTATGTAGGCTATTTTTACATAGTTGGCAATGGCAATAAAAGTTTATATTTGTATAAATTTCACTTCGATTTATATAGAATATAGATTAATCACAGATAATGATTTTGAGAAAGAGTATTATAATTATTATTACTATTATAAATTAAATGAAACTGTTACAGTAAAATGTGAATATGAAAATCATAACTGGCACCAGATCAGTAGAAATGGTCAGATAAATTGGCACTACAAATGGAAAAGTTTGCCGACTGCTGTTGTAGCCCATTACTGGAAACTTCAGGAGCATAACGTCAGAATTTACGAAGGCCGGCAGCAGCGGGAGGAGGACGAGTTTTTTTTCTTATGGTTATGCTATCTTGATCTCTGGTTCCCTTGAGTCATTTGTGTGTCAATTATTTAATAAAAACGGGTGATTCCTATGTTGATGATGTAAAGAATATTTGCTGCTCTGTGGTGTGTAATGAGGAGCAACCAGACGCTGGACGCATTCATGAAATTGCTTATTCCGGTTACTAATAAGCATGCACCCATTAAGAAAATGACTGTAAAAGCTGTTAAATCCCAGTGGATTGATGAGGAATTTAAAAATGGTATGGTTGAGAAGGATGAGGCAAAAGGAATGGCAAATAAGTCTGGCTGTACAACCGATTGGCAAACGTCCTGCTAATTGAGAAATCATGTGACAAACTGAATAAAAAGAAACAAACGACACAATGAAACAAAGATAAATGACAAAGAATGATAGTAAAAAGCCTTTGAGAACTTTACATACAATTTTGGGAAAATGTTTACTGAATCAGACATCAAAGCCCACTACTTTTATGATTTTTTTCATGAGCAAGATTAGCAAACTTAGGCATGACATACCAGCAGCAAATGCTGACACAACACATCCAAGTATATCTGACGAAATTATGAAAGACAAGCATTGTAATTTAGAATTCCGTAAATTCAGTGTGGAAGATGCGAAAAAAATATTGTTGTCTATCAACAATGACAAGCCACTGGGGTCTGACAATCTAGATGGAAAATTACTGAGGATAATAGCGGACTAGATTGCCACTCCTATTTTCCGTATCTTTAATTTAAGCCTACTAGAGAGCGTGTGTCCTCAGGCCTGGAGGGAGGCTAAAGTCATTCCACATGCGCTATGCTCTGCATAGTTAGCTCCAGGTAAAATGTTGCACTTATTCAGCCATTCTGTGACCAAGAACAAGCTACATATGGACAGTACCATAATAAACTGACGCTGGAAATGACAAAGCGCCTCGTAACATTGCTGGAAATGGGACAAACGGATCCCTTCTGTGGTAACAGACTGGGACGATTTGTAATCAAATCTAATTCCCAGGAACGGGGTTCAAATGAACCACAGAGACTGTGTGGGATGATAACATGGCCGTGTCCAACCCTGCTTGTTCCCTCAACTCCGCTACCAACCACCAATCTCAAACAGGGCCCTTAACCTGTATCACTAGACACTTCATAGTGAGCTACAGGTAGGAATCAGCAATGAATCCCAATAATGAGCCACCTATGGGAGGGGTAACACTTTGAGGACAAATCACTCAACGTATACTACTACCCTGGGGAGATTGATATACCCCTTGAACATTGGCTCCAACCCTCGCCGGATGTGGCAGGGCTTGCCACAGACTACAAAGGGAAGCACAGCCAATTGCTGCCTAGTGACACGAGCCTACCAGACTAGCTAAATTACTTCTATGCTCGCTACAAGGAAAGTAACACTGAAACATGCATGACAGCATTAGCTGGACGGCTTTGTGATCACGCTCTCCGCAGCCGATGTGAGTAAGACTTTTAAACAGGTTAACATTCACAAGGCCACAGGGCCCAATGGATTACCAGGACGTGTACTCCAAGCATGCGCTGACCAACTGGCAAGGGTCTTCACTGACATTTTTATTCCCTGTCTGAGTCTGTAATACCAACATGTTTCAAGCAGACCACCATAGTCCATGTGCCCAAGAACACTAAGGTAACCTGCCTAAATGACTACCGACCCGTAGCACTCACGTCTGTAGCCATGAAGTGCTTTGAAAGGCTGGTCGTTGCTCACATCAACACCATTATCCCAGAATCCCTAGACCCACTCCATGTTTTAATCATTGCTATTTCGTTCCCATAGCAACGATTAAAACATTCCCAAACCAGAAACCGTGGATTGATGGCAGCATTCGCGTGAAACTGAAAGCGCGAACCACTGCTTTTAATTTATTTATTTATTTATTTATTTACCTTTATTTAACTAGGCAAGTCAGTTAAGAACAAATTCTTATTTTCAATGACGGCTTAGGAACAGTGGGTTAACTGCCTGTTCAGGGGCAGAACGACAGATTTGTACCTTGTCAGCTCGGGGGTTTGAACTTGCAACCTTCCAGTTACTAGTCCAACGCTCTAACCACTAGGCTACCCTTAATCAGGGCAGACCGGAAACAGGACCGAATACAAACAGTGTAGCTATTCCCTCCACAAGGCAATCAAACAAGCTAAGCGTCAGTATAGAGACAAAGTAGAATCGCAATTCAACGGCTCAGACACAAGAGGTATGTGGCAGGGTCTACAGTCAATCACGGAATACAAAAAGAAACACAGCCCAGTAACGGACCAGGATGTCTTGCTCCCAGGCAGACTAAATAACTTTTTTGCCCGCTTTGAGGACAATACAGTGCCACTGACACAGCCTGCAACGAAAACATGCGGTCTCTCCTTCACTGCAGCCGAGGTGAGTAAGACATTTAAACGTGTTAACCCTCGCAAGGCTGCAGGCCCAGACGGCATCCCCAGCCGCGCCCTCAGAGCATGCGCAGACCAGCTGGCCGGTGTGTTTACTGACATATTCAATCAATCCCTATACCAGTCTGCTGTTCCCACATGCTTCAAGAGGGCCACCATTGTTCCTGTTCCCAAGAAAGCTAAGGTAACTGAGCTAAACGACTACCGCCCCGTAGCACTCACTTCCGTCATCATGAAGTGCTTTGAGAGACTAGTCAAGGACCATATCACCTCCACCCTACCTGACACCCTAGACCCACTCCAATTTGCTTACTGCCCAAATAGGTCCACAGACGATGCAATCTCAACCACACTGCACACTGCCCTAACCCATCTGGACAAGAGGAATACCTATGTGAGAATGCTGTTCATCGACTACAGCTCAGCATTTAACACCATAGTACCCTCCAAACTCGTCATCAAGCTCGAGACCCTGGGTCTCGACCCCACCCTGTGCAACTGGGTACTGGACTTCCTGACAGGCCGCCCCCAGGTGTTGAGGGTAGGTAATCTCCACCCCGCTAATCCTCAGCACTGGGGCCCCACAAGGGTGCGTTCTGAGCCCTCTCCTGACCTCCCTGTTCACCCACGACTGCGTGGCCACGCACGCCTCCAACTCAATCATCAAGTTTGCGGATGACACAACAGTGGTAGGCTTGATTAGCAACAATGACGAGACGGCCTACAGGGAGGAGGTGAGGGCCCTCGGAGTGTGGTGTCAGGAACATAACCTCTCACTCAACGTCAACAAAACTAAGGAGATGATTGTGGACTTCAGGAAACAGCAGAGGGAACACCCCCCTATCCACATCGATGGGACAGTAGTGGAGAGGGTAGTAAGTTTTAAGATCCTCGGTGTACACATCACAGACAAACTGAATTGGTCCACCCACACAGACAGCATCGTGAAGAAGGCGCAGCAGCGCCTCTTCAACCTCAGGAGGCTGAAGAAATTTGGCTTGTCACCAAAAGCACTCACAAACTTCTACAGATGCACAATCGAGAGCATCCTGTCGGGCTGTATCACCACCTGGTACGGCAACTGCTCCGCCCACAACCGTAGGCTCTCCAGAGGGTAGTGAGGTCTGCACAACGCATCACCAGGGGAAAACTACCTGCCCTCCAGGACACCTACACCACCCAATGTTACAGGAAGGCCATAAAGATCATCAAGGACAACAACCACCCGAGCCACTGCCTGTTCACCCCGCTATCATCCAGAAGGCGAGGTCAGTACAGGTGCATCAAAGCTGGGACCGAGAGACTGAAAAACAGCTTCTATCTCAATGCCATCAGACTGTTAAACAGCCACCACTAACATTGAGTGGCTGCTGCCAACACACTGACTCAACTCTAGCCACTTTAATAATGGGAATTGATGGGAATTGATGTAAAATATATCACTAGCCATTTTAAACAATGCTACTTAATATAATGTTTACATACCCTACATTATTCATCTCATATGTATACGTATATACTGTACTCTATATAATCTACTGCATCTTTATGTAATACATGTATCACTAGCCACTTTAACTATGCCACTTTGTTTACATACTCATCTCATATGTATATACTGTACTCGATACCATCTACTGCATCTTGCCTATGCCGCTCTGTACCATCACTCATTCATATATCTTTGTGTACATATTCTTTTTCCCCTTACACTTGTGTGTAAAAGACAGTAGTTTTGGAATTGTTAGTTAGATTACTTGTTGGTTATTACTGCATTGTCGGAACTAGAAGCACAAGCATTTCGCTACACTCGCATTAACATCTGCTAACCATGTGTATGTGACAAATACAATTTGATTTGATTTGATTTGATAACTTGGATAGCTTGCTAGACACAAATCAGAGAAAACCTCACTCTTACCATTTTACTTGCCCTAGCAGAGCGGGTTACTGGTTGTTTGAAAAGTCATTACTTTATTACATTGCTCAACATTTTCTTAACATTTGTCATAATCAGTTAAAGCAATGAAGTTGTATCCGCTCTCGTTGGACTTCGGCTGAATATTTTCCTCAATTTTCTTCAAATCTGAAATCGATGTGAAGCCACTCCCATTTCCTGAAGAATTACATTATGGGCCCTAAAGTACTGCGTGTATATGTCATATTTTGGCGAATTTAGTACGACATCCAGGAACTTTTGGCATACCAACTACATCATACTATGACCATTAAGCATACTATATACTCAATTAACATCACAAACAGTGCGGTTAGTATGAGTTTTCTAACACAGCTCAGGACTCTGGGCAGCCATTTTGTTTGTTTAAAAACTAGGTTGCCCCTTTAAAAAAGCCTCACAACAATCAACCAATCTGCAGTTCAACCAATAACTGTAGCTGTAAACAATAGCTGTAATTACACCACTAATTACACCACTATCTTGGTATTAAGATGATGGATGGGGCTGGAGAAATGTAACTACTCTCAAATTCATGCAAGGACTGACCATGAATGATATCAACATTATAGTTTTACCATGTTTTGAGGCTATACAGGATTGGTTTACATTGTTTCTAAACATTGGAGTAAAAAAAAGCTTATTTGGCGTTCTGATGGGGTACAACAGTTGAACTAAGCTCATGAGGCATTCGTTATATTCTTCAAGAATCAATGCCTATGAATAAATCATTTAAAAGTCAAAATATGGATGTAACAATTGCAAATTTCCCCTTTAAGGGAGGCTGCGAATTTTCGCAGCTTTTTGTTAAAAATCGTGCAACATTTCAGCGCCCTGCTACTCATGCCAGGAATATAGTATATGCATATGATTAGTATGTGTGGATAGAAGACACTCAGACATTTATAAAACTGGTTAAATCACGGCTGTGACTATAACAGAACGTGCGTTTCATCGAAAAGTGCAGGAAAATCTGATCACTGAAAATTGAAAAATATATCCATGCGCCACTTCAACCAATTGATAAACGTGACCCAGACTTGTCATCAACAGTCTTGTCATTTGTCTCGGATTTGTTTCTTGGTCAAACGAAGAAGAGACAGCCCATTTCTTCAGGTCTCCGACCGGATATTTTGGTTGAGATTTACCCGGACATTATTTCCAGACGTACAGCTATAGAATATACATCGCCTCGTGATCAATTTGATCGCTTATTAACGTTTACTAATACCTAAAGTTGCATTACAAAAGTATTTCGAAGTGTTTTGTGAAAGTTTATCCTCGACTTTTTTAATTTAAAAAAATGACGTTGCGTTATCAAACTCAGTTTTTTTCTTGATTACACAGTCTTCATAGATCGATATCTAGGCTATATATGGACCGATTTAATCGAAAAAAAAAGACCCAAAGTGATGTTTATGGGACATCTAGGAGTGCCAAGAAAGAAGCTCGTCAAAGGTAATGAATGTTTTATATTTTATTTCTGCGTTTTGGGTAGCGCCGGCTACCGCAAAATCTGTCGTGTTAGGTGACGTTGCAGTATTTTGGGGGTACATGCTATCAGATAATAGCTTCTCATGCTTTCGCCGAAAAGCATTTTACACACATCAGTTCAACAACCGCAGAGTTTGTGCTTCTGTTTTTAAGACAGCATTTACTAGTGTTAATCAGGGCCCGTTCATCGTTAGAACCATCGGAGCCTTAAGATGCGTTTGGGAAACCGGGCCCAGATATCCAGTTTCCCCCTCTTCTTTCACTGAAACGTCATCGTCCTCCTCTTTAACTCTGAACAAGTCTTCTGTTATGTGTGTAAGATGGCACAGTGATGCCATCTGTTGGTAAATGTTCATTACTGCAACTCTTGTGTTGCAACTCTTGTGTTGCAGCACCCAGTACCTGGGTGCTTGAGATACCCGGATGTGTTGTGATGTACGGAACAAGACTGGTTACTCGCATCAATGCCTCGTCATTTAACATTCAAACATCTTCCTCTTCTTTAACTGAGACGTCTTTCTCTTCTTCTTTCACGGTAACAACCTCAACCTCTACTTGTTTTTGTATTGTAACAGCCTCCTCTTCCTCCTCCTCTTTCACGAGAGCTTCTTCCTCCATCTAGCAGATCTCCTCTTCTTCAACAGGAACGGGGTTAAGTTTGAGACTGGAGCTATGAGGCATGTACTGAAGTCGCTAAGTATAATTCAAAGCAGTGTCACTTTATCAGCAGCACGTCATCATTTCGTCGAACACCTGATTGGTTTGGTATTGGGCTCGTTCGACATTGCAGCCGACAGTGCAGGTGGCTGCTGACTGCTGACTGACTAATTTACAAATCACCTTGCATCATAAATAACTACTCATTATTATTTATAAATCAGTCAGCCAGTCACTGTTTACCCACAACGCAGCATGGATGTGATGCTCTTGAACACGGCCAGTGGTTTAATAGATGTCATAAAGACTTCATCTATAAAAAAATGTAGCTGTTCTAAATTCTGTGTTGCTCAAAGCCTTGAGTAATGAACCTTTTTTTTTTTTACACAATTGGCTGGTAAGAGCCAATGCTTCAGGATGCTTTGTTTCCCCATCACTAATTTTCAGCATGTTTTCTGTGAATTAGACTACGGGAGTTTTGTAACTTTTTCCACCTTGGCTTACTGTTAGTTGGCTTCTAACTGGTCTCCGGTAGTTAGTCTCGCTGACCATAACCGTGCTGGTTGGCTATGCTGGTTAGGCTAATAGCTAGTTGGCTAAATAGCTAATGTTAGCTGGCTGGCTAAGATAACTGCATATAGCTAATATTATTTGATTTTTGGTTAGATGGCATTATGTATTTCCAAAACGTTGGTTTACTTTAATCACTCAAGTCATGAGCGTAAACGATTGGTTTAATATGAAGTTCTACATTTTAAGTTATTTCTGTTGTAGTTTACATCATAGGGAATAGGCTGGTCCTCCATATTACTTCACACCTGACTTTATCATTCTTCTGAGTTCTGATTGGTTTTATGTAATAACTCCAAAAATAGAACCGTGAGGTGTAACTTTTGCAATGGGACTTCAAACATTTTTGGGGAAAAATATTTGATTTGATCTTTTAAACTTTACCGTAACTTAACCATTTTATTTCTCTCGGTCACTTTACATTTTTAGATCAAAAAGCATTTGACCTTTCCACTGCGTTAACAATGGAGGATTGGTTGATTTCCAGTTTTTAAGCATAGTATTTAAGATGATTGACTAGAAAAGTATAGTCCAACCATCGGGTAACTTGTTTCATGCTCATCAAAGGTGAGGGTGAATTTCAGATGTTCACTGCTTGTATTGAAGAAGGAGTGGAATCGATGAAGTTCGTCTGCTGTCCCCTGGATTAGATGGAACACGTCATCAATGAAGACTTTTTCAGAACCTGATGAGTTGCTAGAATGGATTGTTAGGGTTGACAATCACGTTCTTCTCAAACAACCTCACATACAGATTGGCATAATTAGATGCTATTTTTTAAACTGCAAAGACCATAATCCATTGCGCATTTTAAATGTTTTCTTTACTCAAGTATGACAATTGGGTACTTTTTACACCTGCAATGTAAAATAAACTGAAGAATGCATGATGGTTAATGCTATCTGGTATCCTTGGGACATCCCTACCCTAAACCCTAACCTTAACCCCTAACTTAACCATTTGAAATGTCAACTTCAACGGGCTAGGGGCGTCCCAAGGATGTATCTCTACCTAAAAATATATGATCTAAGTGATTGATAGTTGGTATTCAGCAGTCATAAAGCCTCATTTACTTTAATGAATTACTAAAATAGTGATTTTGTCAGACAGCAGCTCTACACTTTATTGACTGACTGATCCATTCATCCTTCCATCCCTCCTCAGCCTTCCTCTCCTCTGAGGACCCAGTGAGGCTGGAGAACATTCAGAGAGCTGTTGAGGGACTGGTTAGGAAGAACACTTCTACAGCCAGAGAGGTGAGAGGTCACACATGGTTTAGATGGTAAATATTTATCTCCCCTTAGCGGTTCATCACGTAAACAAAAGGGAATATATTCCATCATCTATGTTTATTTACATTAGTGCAAATTGCCCACTGATATTGGTGTAATTTCTCACCCCTTTTGGCTGTATGAAAGTTAATTTCCCCTCAGACACACACATTTGTTCTTTGCTATTATGAAGGTAATTTTTGTCAAATGTACTTTTCCCCACTCATTCACCCCACCTCTTTACGTTGCTTATTTATTCTCTTTATATTGAATCTCTTTTATATTGAATATTTCTATTCAGTGGCCTGACTGCATCCAGACTGTCATAGGCCCATCCTGGTAGATCTGAACCTAATGCAGCTTGGAGTGATCGGATGACAGAAGTCACATTTAGGTACCAGGTGTAACTGAGGCCATAGATGCTTCATATCTATTACTTTGCATGTTTGAAATACTATGACTGAATGTGTTTCTTTCTGTGTTGCAGGGGAAGTCAAGAAATGGAACAGCAAGGCCACAGAACATGACATAAGCAGAGCTGTGGGAGACCACCTCAAGCCCCTGGTAGAGCCGGGGGTGGTGTTTACCACTCCCCCTAGCCTTCAGCAGGCTGGAAAAGTGGAAGATATACTGAATTTATACTGTTTTTCATACTAAGATGGACCATGCACTATATTGACAAGGTTGAAGATAGCATGAAAAACAGTATAAATTCAGTCTAAGATTGACCAAGATATATGCCTTTGCACATATTTGTTTATTGGTTTAGCAAGTCTGTTGATTGGTTAGTCACTGGGTTCATTTGTTTTGCAATATGATCAAATCAAGCTTTATTTATATAGTACATTTCAGACATGGATGCAACACAATGGCTTCACAGGAAAAAAACAAATAAAAATAAACTGAAATATTTAGTACACAACAAACAGAAACTTAACTGAAAGACTGAGCATTTTAAGGAAATGTCATTGAAATATTCGATGCAACATCCAACACAATATATACGTTTGTTTAATTCCATTGTTTGTTACATTCTCCATTGAGAACCAACAAACTAAAGTCAAACTAAATGTTACATGAATTGTAAATATGAAATATCAAAAGCAAATGTGATTGGTGAGGCATGGAATAATAAAACGTATCTTTGTCAGGCTGAACATTTGAAATATGAGGTGATTTGTGTCATGTTTCTTCAGTAGTGGAATAAAGACAATTAGCATTTGAATGTTGTAAAGAAATACTGGAGTGATGTATGATTGTTCATAAAATGTATTATACTGCGTCCATGTGAATAGGCTACAAGTACGTTGAAATTAATTTATCAAGTCATTGAAAAAAGACCTGAAAATATTTACATTTAATTTTATAAACAAAACACAACATCATACAAACAACATCACATCTGCTCTTTTTTTGTTCATCACTTTTTGTTAATTTACATAAATAGTAATAGATGTAAACAGCTCGCTACATTTTGAAGTGTTGCATTTTGATTAAAGAGGGTCACCAATGTGGTAAGTGTAACACAACTCTTTTTTTGTTAGTACAGTTTTGTTAAATCACATAAATAATACTCTTTCAATTCAGAACCTGGATTTTTCCCCTGAGGCTAAAATCCATATCATGCTGAAATCAATTTATCAAATTGAACAGGGGGAAAACATTTAGGGTTCTACATCGGGGCATCATTAAAATACTCCTTCAACAATGTTAAAACATTCTACATTGTGACAATATTTCATTGATATCGTGAAACAACTCCTTCATGTATGTATTTCATGATGTTTGATTAGATATATTTTATCAGAGTATCTCTTGTCACATTGATCATAGCCATAAGGTTTCTCTCATGTGTGTGTCCGCTGGTGTTATATCAGGCTGTTTGACTTGAGTAAAACTCTTACCACATTGATTACAGTTATAAGGTTTCTCTTTTGTGTGTATTCTCTGGTATCTTCAGATAGCCAGATGTAGCAAAACTCTTCCCACATTGAGTACAGCTATATGGTTTCACTCCTGTGTATGTTATCTGGTGTGATATCAGGCCGCTTGACTGAGTAAAACTCTTCCCACATTGATCACAGACATAAGGTTTCTCTCCAGTGTGAATTCTCTGATGTATTTTAAGGTCTACTGAAGAGGTGAATCTTTCTGATCTTGAGTAACTCTTCCCACAGTCAGAGCAGTGGTGAAATTTCATCCCTGTGGGTCTCTGCAGGTGTTTCGATCTGGAGACTCTTCTCTGCCTCGTCAGCATCATGATGTTGTTGAGGATCCACGATAGTCCCGTATCTCTCCTGTGTGAACAACAAAGTCAGACAGATGGTTAAAGGCTCAAAACAGCAGAAATCCACTGTTTTTTTGAGTTAAAAGGTGATGCCCAGAGCGTACCCATGAAGTTGTACAACAATTGACGTCTGTTAAATTATTTGACAAATGTCTTAAAACAGTCAAGTGAGCAACAATTTTGTATTGTTTTCACATTAGTAGTAAAATCAATGATTGGAGGCTAGAAACAAGTTATTAAAGTTGCTGAAACTCTAAACAATGTGCCAGACAACTTTTGTTCTCCAATTTTGGCCCCTTTCTGTGTTTGCTCGTGCGGACGAGGGCGGAGCACACACAATTTGGTTGCAGAAACTCCTCCCTGCTAATGAGGAAACCACTAGTTATGGATGTAATATATCTGGTTGGAGCAAAAATGGTGAGCGAAGATTTTAATTTTTCACAATGTATACTGAATATTACAGCTCACTATCAGAGCAAGATCAGAATGCTACTCAAGGAAACTCATTTTAAGCTGTGTCGCTATTTACTAAATCACCACCGTGGGGGAAAACTCAGGGGAGGTGTCATAGGCTGACAGCAAAAATAGCCTCCATTTACAGGTTAAATATGAGTGCATTTCACACTACTTTTGGATTATAATTGTCAGGCTCGCTTGAATCTCCTGCTCTGTGTAATGTTTGTCTCAAATCAACTGCTTCATACTTAAAAAACACTTCAACCAGTAAAATGCTCTTTGGCTAGCTTTTCCATCAGCCTGACAATGAGGGTTTGTAAACTAAGTGTTTGCCAAATTGGCCCATAACAACAACATAGACCTACTGTAAGACCCCTAACTTCACCTAACAATAACATACACCTACTGTAGGACCCATAACTTCACCTAACATAGACCTACTGTAGGACCCATAACTTCACCTAATACCATAGACCGAGGACTATAAATCATTTAATATTTCAGGTGAAACATGGAAACTAAAATGTCTTTGTCATGACATTTCATAACCTGATCACCAGATAATTTTTTGAATAATCCCACTAGGCTACTCTGTAATGTGTTGTCATTCTAAATGTCCTGAATAAAGGAAAATAGCTCTGTCTGTTGTTCAATAGCCTATCCATCAAGGAACCGTTCTCTACACATTATGAGCTAAGTATCTCTATGCGCAAACAGACTAACGAGATGATACTGTAAATCAAGCAGACAATAACACATTATAAACATCAATTTGTTAGGGATGTTGGATCCAACGTGGAGCACGTCATAACTGTCTTTACCAGAGTAATGAATGAAGAAGCGATTTGGTTGTTGTTGCATGTCGTGATGTTTGTCATGTGACTGTCATTCAGAAAATGATTTCCTGGTTCAGCTGATGATAGTTGAACATGTGACTGTAACTAAATAGCTACAGTATTAAGAATAATGTGTAATTATTGAAAAACCACATTAATGACAGTATCCATTTGGGTGTTGTCAATAAAGTTAAGGTGACTCTCGGTTAGAACCATTGGATTTTGCAAACTCAAATGATTTAGGATTTCTGTGCCCATGAAAACTGTTTTCCCAGCATAATATAAGGCGAACACTAAATGTTATGTAGGTAAAGTGCATTTCAGATATCGGAATACAAAAAAACTGTACGAACAGAAAAATAACCTAAACCACAAGAGGTAAGCTCACTGGAGGAGCTTACCAAGTAGACATTGAATGTTCCCGAGTGGCCTAGTTACAGTTCAGACTTAAATCGTATTGAAAGTCTATGGTAAGACTTGAAAATGGCTTTCTAGTAATGATCAACAACCAACTTGACACAACAGGAAGGATTTTAAAAAGAATAATGAATATTCACACTTAGATCAGTCGCCTATTGGATGACATCACAACTTCCCATCAAGCCAACTCCTTGAAGGCCTTACTATGACATCACTCACTCCTTCTAGTTTCCAGTTGTCTAAAAAAACACTATTTTGTTCAAAACATTTATTTGTTTCCCTTTAGTGTGTTTATACTTTACTGTATTTATATGTCACTTTTCAACAGGAAAATGTGAAAAATCACTGGAGGACGTCATGAACAATTCATACAGTACAAAAACATATTCAAGTGTAAAACGCCCTTTTAAAAATCACACATTACTTCAACAACTGCAGTTTGTGCCCTATTTTTAAGATATTACTCAATGTATTAACTGGTGTTAATCAGTTCTCCAGTCTTCTCTTCTTCGCCCTCCTCTAATGTGACAGTAATCTCCCCCTCCTCATCCTTCATTCCAAAAACGTCTTCATCTTCTTTCACTTCATCCTCCACTCCAAAAACCAAATCTTCCTCTTCTTGTTTTACTGTAACATCCTGTTCTTCCTTCTCCTCTTTCACAACAATGTTCAGCCCCAGATATTCTTTCTCCGTCCAGCAGACCCTAACTCTTCTTTAACAGGAGGGGAGTAGTGTAGGGAGCTCATGGTCGGGGATGTTAGCTAGCTATCTATCATTAGCGACTAGGCTAGTGCTAACTTAACCAGCCAGCTACTATAGCTGACTCATAACGTAATATTAAATTAAATAGGTTAACAAGTAGATACAACAGAGGAGTGTCTAAAACACAGTAGTTAATATACACCTAAAGCGAATAAATAGCTTGAATCGTTCGGCTATGTTGGTTAGCAAGCTACCGAGGTGTTTGACGAGCTGTTTCTGAAGAACCGTCCACTAGATTATACGTAACGCTGGCAACGTCGCCTGAAAGACGCACATCGCCGTCTGCTGACTGGAGGGGAAACGCAGTTGAGGATCACATTTTATTTTCAGACAAAGATTATTTTAAATGGATTTAATTAAATAATACTATTATATTGAGACATACAAAAGACAGGAATGTGTTGATTGATTAGTGCTTTTTTTTTACTACAACATATTTAAGGCAGTTTCATTAAGTCATACTAAATCTAAATAAGTAGCAAGCTACTGTCGGTCTATACTGCTCCTACATCATGTAACAATACATCATGTAGATGCATATAATGAACAGAGTAGGTAAATACTGCTCCAACATGGTGTACCAACATTCCTTCCCACTGTTTCCGCATTGTATTACGTTAGCCTTGTTATAAAAATAATTTAAAATACATTTCAAAAGTTTGGGGTCACTTAGAAATGTCCTTGTTTTTGAAAGAAAATCATGTTTTTTAATTTATAATTTATAAAAACCTGTTTTTGCTTTTTAATATGGGGTATTGTGATGTCATTATGGGGTATTGTGATGTCATTGTGGGGTATTGTCATGTCATTATTGGGTATTATGTGTAGATTGATGAGGGGGAAAAAATATTTAATCCATGTAAGAATAAGGCGTAACAAAATGTAGAAAGGGTGAAGGGGTCTGAATACTTCCTGAATGCTCTGTATATATAGGGGCAGTACTCAGTGACATCACTTCATGAAACAGGAGGTACAAATATTTGACTCCAAACCAACAACAGTAGTTACTAAAACATAAATTGCTAATGTATGATGTAATGTCAATTTTATACATTTCTATCCCAGGACCCCTCAATTTTCAAATTCTCCAAAAATCTGCTGTGGATTACCGTGAATCCCATGCCTTTATCACTGAGTGTATTACACGGAGTGTAATGTAAACACACCAGCAGCTCAGCAGTCTAAGGTACGGCATCTCAGTGCTAGGGGCCTCACTAACATAACAAGCTGTGACTTGGAGTCGCATAGGGCAGTCCACAATTGGCCCAGCATCATCTGGGTTAGGGTTTGGCCGGGGTAGGCCGTAAATGTAACTAAGAATTTGTTCTTAACTGACTTGCCTCGTTAAATAAAGGTTACATATATTTAAAAAATATAACTTCATTACACCGTTACACTGGCATACAAACTCAGTAGAACAGAGTTGATCATCATACAGCCCTTGGTTTCGACTCTGTCAATCACCATATTCTTATATCAGACTCAGTAGCCTCGGTTTTTCGGATGACTGCCTTGCCTGGTTCACCAATTACTTTGCAGACAGAGTTCAGTGTGTCAAATCGGAGGGCATGCTGTCCGGTCCTCTGGCAGTCTCTATGGGGGTGCCACAGGGTTCAATTCTCGGGCCGACTCTTTTCTCTGTATATATCAATGATGTTGCTCTTGCTGCGGGCGATTCCCTGATCCACCTCTACGCAGACGACACCATTCTATATACTTTCGGCCCGTCATTGGACACTGTGCTATCTAACCTCCAAACGAGCTTCAATGCCATACAGCACTCCTTCCGTGGCCTCCAACTGCTCTGAAACGCGAGTAAAACCAAATGCATGCTTTTCAACCGATCGCTGCCTGCACCCGCATGCCCGACTAGCATCACCACCCTGGATGGTTCCGACCTTGAATATGTGGACATCTATAAGTACCTAGGTGTCTGGCTAGACTGCAAACTCTCCTTCCAGACTCACATCAAACATCTCCAATCGAAAATCAAATCAAGAGTCGGCTTTCTATTCCGCAACAAAGCCTCCTTCACCCACGCCGCCAAGCTTACCCTAGTAAAACTGACTATCCTACCGATCCTCGACTTCGGCGATGTCATCTACAAAATGGCTTCCAACACTCTACTCAGCAAACTGGATGCAGTCTATCACAGTGCCATCCGTTTTGTCACCAAAGCACCTTATACCACCCACCACTGCGACTTGTATGCTCTAGTCGGCTGGCCCTCGCTACATATTCGTCGCCAGACCCACTGGCTCAGGTCATCTACAAGTCCATGCTAGGTAAAGCTCCGCCTTATCTCAGTTCACTGGTCACGATGGCAACACCCATCCGTAGCACGCGCTCCAGCAGGTGTATCTCACTGATCATCCCTAAAGCCAACACCTCATTTGGCCGCCTTTCGTTCCAGTACTCTGCTGCCTGTGACTGGAACGAACTGCAAAAATCGCTGAAGTTGGAGACTTTTATCTCCCTCACCAACTTCAAACATCAGCTATCCGAGCAGCTAACCGATCGCTGCAGCTGTACATAGTCTATTGGTAAATAGCCCACCCATTTTCACCTACCTCATTCCCATACTGTTTTTATACTGTTTTTTATTTATTTTTTATTTACTTTTCTGCTCTTTTGCACACCAATATCTCTACCTGTACATGACCATCTGATCATTTATCACTCCAGTGTTAATCTGCAAAATTGTATTATTCGCCTACCTCCTCATGCCTTTTGCACACATTGTATATAGACTGCCCATTTTTTTTCTACTGTGTTATTGACTTGTTAATTGTTTACTCCATGTGTAACTCTGTGTTGTCTGTTCACACTGCTATGCTTTATCTTGGCCAGGTCGCAGTTGCAAATGAGAACTTGTTCTCAACTAGCCTACCTGGTTAAATAAAGGTGAAATATATATATTTTTTTTAATAAAATAAAAAAAATCCATATGACGTGAAGAAATACTGCATTGTGGGTAGTTTGGAAGAGTTCACAAAATAAGTTAATAAATATGTAATAACGCAAAAACATAACTGTTTGTACTTATAGGTAACCATAACGTGTCTACAACTGGCTTACTAAGTCTTTAACCACACGGTATTGTTACTCTGGTGAGTAAAAACTCGTGCTTCCTACACTTAACTTGTCTGGGAATTTAAGGCAATGCTGCTGGTGTGACGTGTAATCTAGTGGACGGAACGCGTCTTTAAACAGCAGCAACAGTTCGTCAGCCAGCTCGGTAGCTTGCTAGACAAAATAGGCGAACCAATAAAGCTCTTTAAACGGTTTAGTGTATATTAGCCACAGTGTTTTAAACCCACTTATGTCGTCTCGTTAGTTATCCGATTTAATTTCATATTTACTGTGTTGTTATTAGTCAGCTAGCGGGCTGGTTAAGTTAGCATTAGCCTAGCTAGCTAACATCTCCAACCATGAGGTTACTAAGCTACCCTCCTTCTAAAGAGGAGGAAGATATCACAGTAAAACAAGAAGAAGAGGGTGAGGCCGTTACTGTGAAAGAAGAGGAAGATGCGTTCAGAGTGAAAGAGGAGGAGGATGTTACAGTAAAAGGAGAGGAGGAAGAGAAAGAGGGTCTGTGGCTGAACATTGTCGTGAAAGAGGAGGATGGAGAGAAGGATGTTACAATACAAAAACAAGTAGAGGGTGAGGCTGTTACAGTGAAAGAAGAGGGAGACGCGTTCAGAGTGAAAGAGGAGGATGTTACAGTAAAAGGAGAGGATGAAGCAGTTTATGGAGTGAAGGAGGAGGGAGGGGAGATGACTGTTACATCGGAAGAGGAGGAGGAAACTGGATATCTGGGCCCGGTTTCCCAAACACATCTTAAGGCATCCAACAACGAATTTAGCCATAAGATGGTTTTGAGAAACCGTTCCCTGATTAACACTAGTAAGTACTGTCTTAAAAAAGAGGCACAAACTCTGCAGTTGAACTGATGTTTGGGTTTAAGGTGGAAATCTGTAATTGCTACATCCATATTGTGACTTTTAATTATTATTATTTTTAAAGCCATTGATTCTTGAAGAATATAACACATGCCTCATGAGCTTAGTTCAACTGTTGAACACCAAATAAGCTTTTTTTTACTATAATGTTTAGAAACAATGTAAATCAACACTGTATAGCCTCAACATGGTTAAAACTATAATGTTGATATCATGGATGGTCAGTCCTTGCATCCATAGGTCTGTCTGTCTGTAGTTACATTTCTCCAACCCCATAATCATTTTATTACCAAAACAGTGGTGGAATGACAGATTTGTTATTATTTGAACTGCAGATTGCTGGGTTGTGTGGGATTTTTAAACGGCAACAAAATGGCTGCCCATAGACATGGTTTGGTAAACAGCTGAGGGATGGGGGAAGGAGAAGTGTAACCACTCTCAAATTCATAGAGAAAGATATTGTAGTCACTGTAACCCAACAGCTATCGACCTCGTCAAGAAGTTCAGACATCTTGGCGTAACAGTTATAAGGTGCTGACTTGACAGTCGCTGGACCCAGGTTTGAGTTCAGCTCAGGGCTACCCATCCATAATGTCATAATGATAGTTTAACCAGGTTTCTAGGATAAATAGTATATTCTAGAATTCATCCATGATGTCATAATGATAGTTTAACCAGGTTTCTAGGCTATATATTATGTTCTATAATTGCCTGTGTAGATTTCCTGTGGGGGTCAACTTTTTAGAGCTGTTGATAAGTCATTTTATAATATTCAGCCAATTTTTTTTCATGCCCTTACATTAAAGGCAAGACATACCTAGATTCAATTACATTCATGAATTGGTTTGAAACCTTTGTTTTAAACCCTTCTCAAAGTTGGTGCCTTGACGGATTTATACAAAATGGTTTGTCATGAAACACTATTTTTATTTAATTTAAATGTAACCTTTATTTAACTAGGCAAGTCAGTTAAGAACAAATTCTTGTTTACAATGACTGGCTACCCTGGACGACGCTGGACCAATTGTGCGCCGCCCTATGGGACTCCCAATCACAGCCGGTTGTGATACAGCCTGGATTTGAACCAGTGTGTCTGTAGTAACACCTCAAGCACTGAGATGCAGTGTTTGCTGTGCCACTCGGGAGCCCCAGAATCATGTTCCAGTGCTGTCCCCAACTGAAATACATCTTGGTCAACCAAGAGTCATCTGTTCTTTCTACCAATCGCCCCATGTGTTTTTATAAAATCTATATGTACTGAACTTCTCTGATGCTTTAAGCACGCTGTTTGATTAAATAAATTATACACACAAAGGACTAGAGAAAGCCAGTCGTCACTATAACCTGACGAGAGGGAGCCGGTCGTCACTATAACCCGACCAGAGGGAGCCGGTCGTCAACATAACCCGACCAGAGGTAGCCGGTCGTCAACATAACCCGACCAGAGGTAGCCGGTCGTCAACATAACCCGACCAGAGGTAGCCGGTCGTCAACATAACCCGACCAGAGGTAGCCTGTCGTCAACATAACCCGACCAGAGGGAGCCGGTCGTCAACATATCCCGACCAGAGGGAGCCCCCCCCCTGCTCCTGGACTTCGTAAATTCTGCCGTTCTGCTCCTGAAATGTTCAGTAATAGACGACACCAGCAGTCGACAACCTTTTCCAGTTGGAGTGCCAATTTATCTGACCATTTCTACCAATCTGTGCCAGTTATGATTTTCATATGCACATTTTCGTGGAACAGTTTAATTTAAATTATAATAGTATCTCAAAATAATTGTCTGTTATTAATCTACATTCTATCTAAATGAAAATTATACACATCTAAAAGTAACTTTTATTGCCAATGCCAACTATGTAAAAACAAAATAGCCTACATAAAGCCAACAAATGAAAACATGGCATTCTGCAGGTAGAAAATATCCTGATAAAAAAATATATCCTAGAAATCACATTGGCTGCACATGGCCTGTCTACAACAAACTTGAAACACTGAATCAACTATCAACTGGGTCAGGAAACTCTGGTAGCAAGCTTGCAACATTGTATAAAATATTCTAGGCCCTCAGTTTCCTGCTCCATTGAGTTCTGGACAGTAATCAGGTATTTTATGACATTTCCACCGGATCAGAGCATTACATTTTTCCCTTTTCTGCCGAGTGGTTATCGAAAGAGCGAGTTGGAAATATTTTTTAAAATACTTAGAGGAACTGTTGTCATTCGCAATTGATTTTGATTAGACTTTGTTTACTTGCTGTTTGGAGGTGAAAAAATACTTTGAGAAGCTCCACAACTCATTAGTGGTGGTGCATTAAGACAATCAGAAATAATATCAGACATCCCCAAATGGGCACATTTATAGGCCTACATTTGTGTGCATGCCAGGTAGACTAGTCCTACTACGAAATGCGTAATCAGGTGTGCGTCCTTACTCAACATTGACAGGAGTTTTTCAAACAAAAGACAATGAATAAATTGACAAAACTGATGCATCTTGCGGGGTAAGGTCTGGGTGGTCTGCCAGGAGCCGTTTCATTTAGTATCCGTTTGGGTCGGTTGGGGGATGATTGTATTGATTGAAGTTGACCGACTGAAAGGGAGTGTAACTTTGATTATAATTACTCTTCCCTTAAGGAGGGAATCGAGGTTCAACACCTGTTTGTCCCCTCCCTTTCCTGGGTTGGTGAAGAGCAGCATTACATTTTAAGGAATAAATCTAAGCCTCACTCTCATCACCTGTGGACGGTGGTGCTTCCAGCGAGGCTTGGATTTAATAGTATGTTGTACCTAGTTTCCCTCCTTCGGGGAACAGTAGTTATAGTCATAACGTATTGTCATATGATGAACTTCAATTTAAATACGGGATCTTACTATCGGACAGTTTTTTTGTATTCTGAAATGCACTCAAACTATGTGTCATTTAGTGGCTCCTTATGTTATGCTGGGAAAACAGTTTTCATGGGCACAGAAATACTAAATCATTTCAGAGTTTGCTAAATCCCAATGGTTTTTATCATAATCGTCTTGTAATCCAAGATGGCGTAGCATTAAGATGTGTTTGTTCTAAATGGTATGTATTTTTTTGTATATATTGCAATATATTTCAATCTTTTTCCCTTTTTAAATTAAATATACCTTCCGGCAACATGCCTCACCCATTTTGATACGGATCTGCTATTTTTTTTTACCTACTAGCTAGAACCTCCATCAGCAGCTAGCCATCAGAAGCTAACCAGCTAATTAGCTACTAGCTATTTAGTCATTGTTAGCCACTGCTAGCGGCCTTTACCTTTTTAGCTCAGACACCAGCCGCTTTTAGCCTGGATAATACCTGCCAGTCTGCACAGCGCGATATCAATCCTGAGCATATCGGACTGTTTTCCCCCACTACATCATAAAAATACATAAAAAGGCCTTACAAATATAATCCAAAGTAGTGTGAAATGTACTCATAAGCAACCTGGAAATGGAGGTTACTCCACTGAGTTTTTCCCCATTCACATTTAGAATACATTGTGAAAAACTAAAATCTTTGCTCACCATCTTTGCTCCAGGCAGATATAGTACATCCATAACTATCAGTTTCCTCATTAGCAGGGAGGAGTTTCTGCTATCAAATTACCCTCGTGCCACAATTTTAGCAAACACACAAAGAGGCCAACAGTGGGGCAGAAAAGTATTTAGTCAGCCACCAATTGTGCAAGTTCTCCCACTTAAAAAGATGAGAGAGGCCTGTAATTTTCATCATAGGTACACTTAAACTAGGACAGACAAAATGAGAGAGAAAAAATCCAGAAAATCACATTGTAGGATTTTTAATGAATTTATTTGCAAATTATGGTGGAAAATAAGTATTTGGTCACCTACAAACAAGCAAGATTTCTGGCTCTCGCAGACCTGTAACTTCTTCTTTAAGAGGCTCCTCTGTCCTCCACTCGTTACCTGTATTAATGGCACCTGTTTGAACTTGTTAGCAGTATAAAAGACACCTGTCCACAACCTCAAACAGTCACACTCCAAACTCCACTATGGCCAAGACCAAAGAGCTGTCAAAGGACACCAGAAACAAAATTGTAGACCTGCACCAGGCTGGGAAGACTGAATCTGCAATAGGTAAGCAGCTTGGTTTGAAGAAATCAACTGTGGGAGCAATTATTAGGAAATGGAAGACATACATGACCACTGATAATCTCCCTCGATCTGGGGCTCCATGCAAGATCTCACCCCGTGGGGTCAAAATGATCACAAGAACGGTGAGCAAAAATCCCAGAACCACACGGGTGGACCTAGTGAATGACTTGCAGAGAGCTGGGAACAAAGTAACAAAGCCTACCATCAGTAACACACTACGCCGCCAGGGACTCAAATCCTGCAGTGCCAGACGTGTCCCCCTGCTTAAGCCAGTACATGTCCAGGCCCGTCTGAAGTTTGCTAGAGAGCATTTGGATGATCCAGAAGAAGATTGGGAGAATGTCATATGGTCAGATGAAACCAAAATATAACTTTTTGGTAAAAACTCCACTCGTCGTGTTTGGAGGACAAAGAATGCTGAGTTGCATCCAATGAACACCATACCTACTGTGAAGCATGGGGGTGGAAACATCATGCGTTGGGGCTGTTTTTCTGCAAAGGGACGAGGACGACTGATCCGTGTAAAGGAAGAATGAATGGGGCCATGTATCGTGAGATTTTGAGTGAAAACCTCCTTCCATTAGCAAGGGCATTGAAGATGAAACATGGCTGGGTCTTTCAGCATGACAATGATCCCAAACACACCGCCCGGGCAACGAAGGAGTGGCTTCGTAAGAAGCATTTCAAGGTCCTGGAATGGCCTAGCCAGTCTCCAGATCTCAACCCCATAGAAAATCTTCGGAGGGAGTTGAAAGTCTGTGTTGCCCAGCAACAGCCCCAAAACATCACTGCTCTAGAGGAAATCTACATGGAGGAATGGGACAAAATACCAGCAACAGTGTGTGAAAACCTTGTGAAGACTTACAGATAATGTTTGACCTCTGTCATTGCCAACAAAGAGTATATAACAAAGTATTGAGATAAACTTTTGTTATTGACCAAATACTTATTTTCCACCATAATTTGCAAATAAATTCATTGAAAATCCTACAATGTGATTTTCTGGATTTTTTTCTAATTTTGTCTGTCATAGTTGAAGTGTGCCTATGAAGAAAATTACAGGCCTCTCAACTTTTTAAGTGGGAGAACTTGCACAATTGGTGGCTGACTAAATACTTTTTTCCCCCACTGTATATTGGAGACCAAAAGTCACCTGGCACACTGTTTAGGGTTTCAACAACATGAATAACTTATTTCTAGGCTACAATCATCGATGTTACTACTAATGTGAAAACAAGACAAAATATGACTATTCTTGCTCATTTTAAGACAATTGTAAAATAATGTTAACATTCATTACAGACGTCAATTGTTGTACAAAATCATGGCTACGCTGTTGGCATCACCTTTGCAGTGGATTACCGCTGTTGTGGGCCTTTAGTCATCTGTCTGACTTTGTTGTTCACACAGGAGAGAGACGGGACTATTGTGGATCATCTGGGGAGCCTCAACAACTTCATGATGCTGATGAGGCAGATAAGAGTCTCTCCAGATCAGAACACCTCAAGAAACACCTGCAGAGATCCACAGGGAAGAGAACTCACTGCTGCTCTGACTGTGGGAAGAGATTCACCTCATCAGGCATTAAAATTCATCAGAGGATCCACACTGGAGAGAAACCTTATAGCTGTGGTCAATGTGGGAAGAGATTTACTACATCTGGTTCTCTGACTCTACACCAGAGAATACACACAGGAGAGAAACCTTATATCTGTGGTCAATGTGGGAAGAGTTTTACCTCATCTAGCAGTTTGACTCAACACCAGAGAATACACACAGGAGATAAACCTTATAGCTGTGTTCAATGTGGGAAGAGTTTTACTGAGTCTGGTGGTCTGACTATACACCAGAGAACACACACAGGAGAGAAACCTTATAGGTGTGATCAATGTGGGAAGAGTTTTGGTCAATCTGGTCATCTGACAGTGCACCAGAGAATACACACAGGAGAGAACTCCTATAACTGTGATCAATGTGGTAAGAGTTTTATTACATCTAGCAATCTGACTCTACACCAGAGAACACACACAGGAGAGAAATCTCATAGCTGTTTATTTATTTATTTTTATTTCACCTTTATTTAACCAGGTAGGCTAGTTGAGAACAAGTTCTCATTTGCAACTGCGACCTGGCCAAGATAAAGCATAGCAGTGTGAACAGACAACACAGAGTTACACATGGAGTAAGCAATTAACAAGTCAATAACACAGTAGAAATAAAATGGGCAGTCTATATACAATGTGTGCAAAAGGCATGAGGAGGTAGGCGAATAATACAGTTTTGCAGATTAACACTGGGGTGATAAAAGATCAGATGGTCATGTACAGGTAGAGATATTGGTGTGCAAAAGAGCAGAAAAGTAAATAAATAAATAAATAAAATTTAAAAAAAACAGTATAAAAACAGTATGGGGATGAGGTAGGTGAAAATGGGTGGGCTATTTACCAATAGACTATGTACAGCTGCAGCGATCGGTTAGCTGCTCGGATAGCTGATGTTTGAAGTTGGTGAGGGAGATAAAAGTCTCCAACTTCAGCGATTTTTGCAGTTCATTCCAGTCACAGGCAGCAGAGTACTGGAACGAAAGGCGGCCAAATGAGGTGTTGGCTTTAGGGATGATCAGTGAGATACACCTGCTGGAGCGTGTGCTACGGATGGGTGTTGCCATCGTGACCAGTGAACTGAGATAAGGCGGAGCTTTACCTAGCATGGACTTGTAGATGACCTGGAGCCAGTGGGTCTGGCGACGAATATGTAGCAAGCCGACTAGAGCATACAAGTCGCAGTGGTGGGTGGTATAAGGTGCTTTGGTGACAAAACGGATGGCACTATGATAGACTGCATCCAGTTTGCTGAGTAGAGTGTTGGAAGCCATTTTGTAGATGACATCGCCGAAATCGAGGATCGGTAGGATAGTCAGTTTTACTAGGGTAAGCTTGGCGGCGTGAGTGAAGGAGGCTTTGTTGCGGAATAGAAAGCCGACTCTTGATTTGATTTTCGATTGGAGATGTTTGATGTGAGTCTGGAAGGAGAGTTTGCAGTCTAGCCAGACACCTAGGTACTTATAGATGTCCACATATTCAAGGTCGGAACCATCCAGGGTGGTGATGCTAGTCGGGCATGCGGGTGCAGGCAGCGATCGGTTGAAAAGCATGCATTTGGTTTTACTCATGTTTAAGAGCAGTTGGAGGCCACGGAAGGAGTGCTGTATGGCATTGAAGCTCGTTTGAGGTTAGATAGCACAGTGTCCAATGACGGGCCGAAAGTATATAGAATGGTGTCGTCTGCGTAGAGGTGGATCAGGGAATCGCCCGCAGCAAGAGCAACATCATTGATATATACAGAGAAAAGAGTCGGCCCGAGAATTGAACCCTGTGGCACCCCCCATAGAGACTGCCAGAGGACCGGACAGCATGCCCTCCGATTTGACACACTGAACTCTGTCTGCAAAGTAATTGGTGAACCAGGCAAGGCAGTCATCCGAGAAACCGAGGCTACTGAGTCTGCCGATAAGAATATGGTGATTGACAGAGTCGAAAGCCTTGGCGAGGTCGATGAAGACGGCTGCACAGTACTGTCTTTTATCGATAGCGGTTATGATATCGTTTAGTACCTTGAGCGTGGCTGAGGTGCACCCATGACCGCTCGGAAACCAGATTGCACAGCGGAGAAGGTACGGTGGGATTCGAGATGGTCAGTGACCTGTTTGTTGACTTGGCTTTCGAAGACCTTAGATAGGCAGGGCAGGATGGATATAGGTCTATAGCAGTTTGGGTCCAGGGTGTCTCCCCCTTTGAAGAGGGGGATGACTGCGGCAGCTTTCAATCCTTGGGGATCTCAGACGATATGAAAGAGAGGTTGAACAGGCTGGTAATAGGGGTTGCGACAATGGCGGCAGATAGTTTCAGAAATAGAGGGTCCAGATTGTCAAGCCCAGCTGATTTGTACGGGTCTAGGTTTTGCAGCTCTTTCAGAACATCTGCTATCTGGATTTGGGTAAAGGAGAACCTGGAGAGGCTTGGGCGAGGAGCTGCGGGGGGGGGCGGAGCTGTTGGCCGAGGTTGGAGTAGCCAGGCGGAAGGCATGGCCAGCCGTTGAGAAGTGCTTATTGAAGCTTTCGATAATCGTGGATTTATCGGTGGAGACCGTGTTACCTAGCCTCAGTGCAGTGGGCAGCTGGGAGGAGGTACTCTTGTTCTCCATGGACTTCACAGTGTCCCAGAACTTTTTGGAGTTGGAGCTACAGGATGCAAACTTCTGCCTGAAGAAGCTGGCCTTAGCTTTCCTGACTGACTGCGTGTATTGGTTCCTTGCTGTGATCAATGTGACAAGAGATACTCTGATAAAAGACATCTGATCAAACATCAGAAAATACATATCATGAAACAACTCCTTCATGTATCATTGAACTATCCCACTTAGCAAAATGTCATTGAAAATATATTGTAAATAAGGCTAATTGTCTTTATTCCACTACTGAAGAAGCATGATTCAAATCACCTCATATTTCAAACATCCAGCCTGACAAAATATACATGTTTTATTATTCCATGCCTCACCAAAGTGAATTATTGCCAATATATATTAACAAAGGAGTGTACGTTTGGTTTTGATTATTCATATTTACAATTCATGTAACATTTATGAATCATAATTATTTATGCAATCAACTGACATTTTTTGGCTACAATTATATTGACATTGTTGCTCTGCTTTTAAAATATCAGAGTTCATTCTCAGATGTGCCAACCCATATGTACTAGAGCATGACATTGGGGACTTGGCCCTGATCCAACAACATGCCTATTGAGTGAACCCTGAAAAGAGAGAGAAGTTCTGCAGTGAGGTGGAAAGTTACTACGGATATTAAGGAGCTAGTTCTAGAAGCTAGTGAGTTTTAGGAAGACGAGAGTTCTAGAAGCTAGTGAGTTTTAGGAAGAGGAGAGTTCTAGAAGTTAGTGAGTTTTAGGAAGAGGAGAGTTCTAGAAGCTAGTGAGTTTTAGGATTCTATAGAAAGAAAAATTAGAAAAATAATATGATTGTATATTATTATTTAGAAAATACGTATTTTTTCTTGTTTTTAATTGTTGCCAGCCAGTAGACACCATGTTTATATTGGTGAAGGTGAAGCATTGTAGTTGATTATAATGTGACATTGAAGTTGTTTTTCTGTTGGTGGTAAGCAAACCTGTATATCAAAAATATAGAATATATGTGTTGTCTTAAAGGGAAGGTTTTACACGCTTTGGTTTTTAGGTTGGATTTTAGCACGCATAGCTCGTCAGCACGTATAGCTCCCGTTTACGTTTAGCATGTAGGACGCACTGATTGGTGTCACCTCGTTAGTCACTGTGTTACACCTGTGCTGGCTTGTCCATCTCTCTATGGTTGAATATTGCCTCATGTTGTTAATATTTTAATAATTGGATTTTCCTTAGTCTTTCAGTTGTTAATCTTCTGTTTTTATCCTCTTATATTTGTTGTGTATTAAATATTTATGTTTAATTTTGTAAATGCATGTGAAGCCATTGTGTTGCATCCATGTCTGAAATGTGCTGTATAAATAAAGCTTGATATAATTTGAACATATTGCAAAACAAATGAACCCAATGATTGACAATCAACAGACTTAATAATTGATTTAACCTTTAACTAGGCAAGTCAGTTAAGAACACATTTTTATTTAACATGATTGCCTACCAGGGAACAGTGGGTTAACTGCCTTGTTCAGGGGCAGAACAACATATTTTTACCTTGTCAGCTCTAACCACAAGGCTACCTGCCGCCCTCTTGAATAACCAATGAGCACCTATATTAGTCCATCTTAGTATGAAAAACAGTATAAATTCTGTATATCTTCCACTATGTCAAAACAGTATCACTTTTCAACCAACCCAGTGCATTTGTTGAAACTGAAAAGTTTTGAAATCAACAATACGTCAAAGGATTCAACAACTGTAAACTGTAACAAACAATTGGATCAAACAGATCAATCCCACTTGACATTAGGTTTCATTCAGACCCTGCAGGGCTTAGATTAAGTCAGGACTAGTTAAACTAGGACATTTAATAAGCTTTCCTGAACGTGGTTTAAATTAGGCAAAGTTAGGCATAGACTGGAGTCAGGTAAATAAGCCTAAATGAGAACACCTGGGTTACTACTGATTAGGTTCAGTATGAACACCTGGGTTACTACTGATTAGGGTCAGTATGAACACCTGGGTTAATCCTGATTAGGTTGTATGAACACCTGGGTTACTACTGATTAGGGTTAGTATGAACACCTGGGTTAATCCAGATTAGGTTCAGTATGAACACCTGGATTAATCCTGATTAGGTTCAGTATGAACACCTGGGTTAATCCTGATTAGGTTCAGTATGAACACCTGGGTTAATCCTGATTAGGTTCAGTATGAACACATGCTGTTGGTCTAATGTTGCTCATTAAAACCCGGAATAGAAAACACCAATACTGTTGTGACTCTTGAGACGAAACAAAGGCAGAGGCAAAAATAATTTGTTTAAAAAAAAACAATAGTGTGAATGCAAAAACACTCCAAAACAAAAGTTGTCAAACCATCCAGTTATTCAATGTAAAACCACACTGCTGCTACTGAGCAGTAGAACAAGCGGGTTGGGCTGCAATTTGCAGTGAATTCAATGGAAATGTGACCACAAGAAGAAACAACAACTAGACGTGAGATATCTGCATTATTATCAGGATTACAAGAAGAAACAACAACTAGAAGTGAGATATCTACATTATCAGTATTTCACATTTCTCATATTCAAATTTTTGTGACATCACTTCTATTATTAAATTATCTCTGCCTTTTTATAGACTCGGTGGAAAAACCTTAAACTGTCTTTAAAAAAAAGAGAGAAAGCAGAGATCAGTAGAGAGAGATTTACTACTGGTGGTGGACCACCAAAACAACACAACACTGATGAACTGAGTTACTTCCTGTCTGGAATAATAGAGCAGCAGCAACCTCTGGATGGTATACCGGACGATGACTAACCTCTGGATAGTATACCGGACGATGACTAACCTCTGGATGGTATACCAGATGATGACCATGTTACTATGTAGTAACTATTAGTAGAGCATGTTACTATGTAGTAACTATTAGTAGACCATGTTACTATGTAGTAACTACGTAGTAACTATTAGTAGACCATGTTACTATGTAGTAACTATGTAGTAACTATTAGTAGACCATGTTACTATGCAGTAACTATTAGTAGACCATATTACTATGTAGTAACTATAAGTAGACCATGTTACTATGTTGTAACTATTAGTAGACCATGTTACTATGTTGTAACTATTAGTAGACCATGTTACTATGTTGTAACTATTAGTAGACCATGTTACTATGTTGTAACTATTAGTAGACCATGTTACTATGTTGTAACTATTAGTAGACCATGTTACTATGTTGTAACTATAAGTAGACCATGTTACTATGTAGTAACTATTAGTAGACCATGTTTCTCACCCTAATATACTCTGGGAAGTGCCCATATTCATAGAATTGCACTTTAAAGTTGGCTTGACCAGCAACATCAGGAAACTTGATGTAAAGACTCCCCAGTTCACAAATGGCCCTGCAGACTTTGAACAATTAAACACACAGTTCCTTCATTGGCATCACACAAATCACCAGTTTCATAATTAAAGATTCCAGATGCCAAAAACCTCAAAGTGATCAGAATTTGGAGAGAATTGGGTGAAGACCATCCTCTGTGAAACAGAGAGGAAAGTCGAGTCTCAAGCAGAGATATTATCTCCAATGCATTTTCTTTGTACATACGAAAGCGGTCTCAAAGTAATGTAATGGATGACTCCTATCCACAAGTACTGGTCTGGCCTCTGTAGTGCATGTTGGTCTTCATGTAGACATTCCACATAGTCCAGGCTCCCTCACAAACAGCACGAAGCAGAAGTTAAACCTGCCTCTTTGAAAGATTCATTTAAGCTTCCATTTAGTCCTGGAGTAGCTCTTATCTGCCCTCTTGCAATCGGCTTTGTTTAAACAGCACATTTCAGACATGGATGCAATTGCATTTCACAGAAAAAAAACAACAAATAAAAACATACACAGCAAACAGAAGAATAACAACTGAAAGACTAATGAACATTTCAAGGAAATGTCTTTGATTAACAAGAGCTGGATGCTACAACCCAAAATATAAGCTTGTTTTACTACATTGTTTGTTGTTACGTTCCCCAGCAAGAAAACCAAAAATGTCCCTTAAACAGAAGAGGGAACTAAAAAAAAGAGTCACTGACAACAACCAAAACTAAACATGTGGGGTTTTAGGAGGGGTTCTGAAAAACACTATGGGGGTGTCCACTGGAAGTTGACTAGTAACAACAACTGGGACCTAAAAGACACCCACCATGAGACCCACTAAATCTGCCCAACAAGAGGGAAACAAAAGAAAAATCCACAACAAACTTAAAGACCGGAAGTAAACCAAAAAGGTGGAGCAACTAAAGGTGTTGACTCTCCACATCTATCAAGACAACTGGAGCACTGGGCCAGACACTCTTAATTAGAACCAGGACCAGCTCAGGTGAAACACCTTCCCACTAACGAGATGGACAAGCCAGCACAGGTGTAACACATACTGACACCAATATGTGCACCCAAGACACATTTCAGTTGTACAATCAAATGTATTTATAAAGCCCTTCTTACATCCGCTGATGTCACAGAGTGCTGTACAGAAATCCAGCCTAAAACCCCAAACAGCAAGCAATGCAGGTGTAGAAGCACGGTGGCTAGGAAAAACTCCCTAGAAAGGCCAAAACCTAGGAAGAAACCTAGAGAGGAACCAGGCTATGAGGGTGGCCAGTCCTCTTCTGGCTGTCCTGGGTGGAGATTATAACAGAACATGGCCAAGATGTTCATAGATGATCAGCAGAGTCAAATAATAATAATCACAGTGGTTGTCAAGGGTGTGACAGGTCAGCACCTCAGGAGTAAATGTCAGTTGGCTTTTCATAGCCAATCATTCAGAGTATCTCTACCATTTACATTTCACATAATCATCTACAATATAAACATGGTGTCTTCTGTTAGGAATTTTATAAATAACGACTAAACAATATCTACATTTTAAATAGAACTATAACTAATTAAAACTTCTACTCTGTTTTATTATATCTGATTAATAATGTTAATTCATAAGGAAGGGATTGTGTAGCATGAAACAGGGGGTAATTAAACATAATAAATACCATTTCAGCTAGGTTGGGGAGGAATGGATTGTGGGTTTTAAGTAGAAAGAAAGGCTCGTTAACCTATGGTTGAACCGACTCAACTTAGCTCTCGAATGTTTAGATAAGGCAGCGAGTGTTTTCCTGGGTTTTCCATTATCTGGAACTGTCTTCTAAATAGTGATTGGATGAAGGTGAGACTTCAGAAGTTAATCTTGATAATAATGTGTGCGCAAGGGGGTTGGAATAAACTTTTGAACCTGTTTTGTCTTGGTCGATAGGAGGAAGGATATTTGATAACCTATGATGTCATATTTTGTATATAAACTGTTGTTTGTGGTTCCATGGTAGCGAGCTCCGAGAATAAATACTATTATCTAATTTTGATAAGACTGTCTATTTTATGCAAATAGGAATCCTACAAATTCTTATAAAATAGACTGAGTGAATTTAATTATAGGAATTATGAAATTCCAATGACACTTGGTTACATTTTGACAATACATGTCAACAATTAAAAACATGTATTTCTGAATAATAGTATACAATGTATAATTTTTTCATGCTTTTTCTTTCCATAGAATCCTAAAACTGACTAGCTTCTAGAACTCATGTCTTCCTAAAACTCACTAGCTTCTAGCCCAAACAAATCTCAAATCAAATTGTATTAGTCACATGCGCCGGATACAACACTGGACTGCTTACTTACAAGCCCCTAACCAACAGTGCAGTTTTTAAAAAAATACAGAAAAGAATAAGAGATTAAACTCATCTCCAACACGGAAAAATGTGTCAAAATAAATTGTGATCCATGGTAACACACTGGCTAAATGCAAAACAAATCGTTTTGACTGCCAATCCTTGAGATAATCATTAACCAAGTTGTCCTTACCACACACGTCTGATTTCAAGAGGAAACACCTGCGATATCTGTAGTAACTTTCCACCTCACTGCGGAGCTTCTCTCTTTTCAGGGTTCACTACATAGGCATGTTGTTGGATATAAAAGCAGGGTAACAATGTCAATACAATTGTACCAAAAAATGTTAAGTTGGTTGCATGAATAACTATGATTACTAAATGTTACATAATTGTAAATATGAAATATCAAAACCAAATGTACACACCCCTTTGTTAAATATATTGGCAATAATTAACATAATGGTGAGGAATGGAATTATTAAACATGTATCTTTTGTCAGGCTGGATGTTTCAAATATGAGGTTATTTGAGTCATGCTTCTTCAGTAGTGGAATAAAGACAATTAGCACTTGAATGTTATCAAGAAATTCTGGGGTGATGTAAGATTGTTAATACAATTGATTATCGGTGTATAGGCTGCAAGTACGTTGAAATTAAACTATTTTCAAGTAATTGAAAAAACGACCCGAAAATAAATATTTTCAACTTTCACTTTCAACTACAACCGAACATATATTGGACGTTGATTATAGTCTTATTTTCAACGTCTTTTAAATTTCATTTTGCTGTATGGGAATAGTGAGATGTCAAAACACCGTTGTAACGTGTCCAGATCAATAACCAATATGCAGAAACAGCTTGGGATATATTGAAAACCTAAACATTTGGGAGTGTTTCATTGTGATTCCAGCTAGCTACATTGTGATTCCAGTGGGTCACCAACGTGGTAAACAGCTAGCTACATTTTGAAATGTAACATGTAACTCTTTTTTGTTAGTCATTTTTTGTTCAATCACATAAATCGTAACTCTTTCAATTCAGAGCCTGGATTTTCTTCCCGTGAGGATAATATCAATTGAACATGGGGCAAACATTTAGGGTTCTACACCGACATTCATTAAAATACCCCTTCTACAACGTTAAAACATTCTACATTGTGACATTATTTAATTGATATCATGAAACAACTCCTTCATGTATGTATTTTCTGATGTTTGATCAGAGATATTTTACTAGAGTATCTCTTCCCACATTGATCAAAGCTAAAAGGTTTCTCTCCTGTGTGTCTTCTCTGGTGTACAGTCAGAGCCAGATGTAGTAAAATTCTTCCCACATTGATCACAGCTATAGGATTTCTCTCCTGTGTGTATTCTCTGGTGTGAAGTCAGCTGGTCAGATGTAACAAAACTCTTCCCATATTGACCACAGCTATAAGGTTTCTCTCCTGTGTGTGTTCTCTGGTGTAATGTCAGAGAGCCAGATGAAGCAAAACTCTTCCCACATTGATTACAGCTATAAGATCTCTCTCCTTTGTGTGTTCTCTGGTGTATTTTAAGTTTTACTGAAGAGTTGAATATTTTCCCACAGTCAGAGCAGCAGTGAGATTTCTTCCCTGTGGGTCTCTGCAGGTGAGGAGTTTTGATCTGGAGAGACTCTTCTCTGCCTCGTCAGCATCATGAGGTTGTTGAGGCTCCACAGAGGATCCGCGATTGTCCTGTCTCCTACCTGTGTGAACGACAAAGTCAGACAAATGGTTAAAGGTCCACAACAGCAGAAATCCACTGTTTATTTGAGATAAAAGGTGATGCCCAGAGCATACCCATGACGTTGTACAACAATTGACGTCTGTTAAATTTGACCATTAACATAGTCAAGTTAGCAACAATAGTCATATTTTTGTCTTGTTTTCACATTAGTAGTAACTAGAAATAAATTATTCAAGTTGTTGAAATCCTAAGCACTGTGCCAGATGACTTTTGGTTTCCAATATAGGCCCCTTTCGGTGTTTGATAAAATTGCGTCACAAGGTCAATGCACACAAAATTTGATTGCAGAAACTCCTCCCTGCTAATGAGGATGTAGTATATCTGCCTGGAACAAAAATGGTGAGCAAAGATTTTAGTTTTTCACAATGTTTTCTGAATATTACAGCGCAAGATCAGGAGTGCTACTCAAGGAAACTCACATTAAGCTCTGTGTCTATTCACTAATTCACCACCGTGGGGGAAAAAGCAGGGGAGTTCTCATAGGCTGACAGCAAAAATAGCCATTTACAGGTTGCTTATGAGTGCATTTCACACTACTTTTGGATTATAATTGTAAGACTCATTTTGAATCACCTGCTTAATATGTTGGTGTTTTTGTCGCAAATCAACTGCTTTATACTTTTAAAAAAACCTTCAACCAGTAAAATGCTCTTCGGCTAGCTTTGCCATCAGCCTGACAATGAGTGTTTGTACACTAAGTGTAACAAATTGGCCCATCACCAAACAATAACATAGTAGAGGTCGACCGATTATGATTTTTCAACGCCGATACCGATTATTGGAGGACCAAAAAATAAATCGGCCGATTTTATATATATATATTTGTAATAATGACAATTACAACAATTCTCTCTATACCATTTGTATAGTTAAGTCAGTTAAAAACAAATGTGTATCTTCAATGACAGCCTAGGAACAGTGGGTTAACTGCCTGTTCAGGGGTAGAACGACAGATTTGTACCTTGACAGCTCGGAGATTTGAACTTGCAACCTTTTGGTAACTAGTCCAATGCTCTAACCAGGCTACCCTGTCGCCCAGAATGTTCTTATAGGCACATTAGTATTGCCAGCCTAATCTTGGGACTTGATAGGATTGAAGTCATAAACAGAGCAGTACTTCCAAGAATTGCGAAGAGTGCTGTTTGAATGAATGCTTACGAGCCTGCTGCTGCATACCACCGCTCAGTCAGACTGCTCTATCAAATATCAAATCATAGACTTAATTATAATATAATAAACACAGAAATACGATCCTTAGGTCATATTCAATTTAATACCGCTCTTCACCGACCCAGGAAGGGGCGGGGACAAACAGGTGTTGTACCTCATTTCCCTCCTTCAGGGAACAGTAATTATAGTCATAAAGTTACACTCCCTTTCAGTCGGTCAACTTCGGTACAACAAACTATGGGGAAATACAATCATTCCCCAGCCGACCAAACGGATACTACATGAAACGGCACCTGGCAGACCACCCAGACCTGACCCTACAAGATGCGTCAGTTTTGTCAATTTATTCATTGTCTTTTGTTTGAAACACTCCTGTCAATGTTGAGTAAGAACGCACACCTGATTACGCATATAGGCCTATAAATGTGCCCATTTGGGGATGTCTGATAGTATTTCTGATTGTCTTAACGCACCACCACTAATGAGTTGTGGAGCTTCTCAAATACATGTTTTCTTCACCTCAAACAGCAAGTAAACAAAGTCTAATCAAAATCAATTGCGAATGACAATAGTTCCTCAAAGTATTTTATAAAAGATTTCCAGCTCTCGCCCTTTCGATAACCACTCGGCATAAAAGGGGAAAATGTAATGCTCTGATCCAGTGGAAATGTCATAAAATACCTGATTACAAGAGCTGTGTCTGTCCCAAACTCACTGGCGTGGGAAATTGAGGGCCTAGAATATTTTATACAATGTTGCAAGCTTGCTGTCACACGTTTTGGGTTGTTTCAAGTTCGTTGTAGATAGGCCATGTGCAGCAAATGTGATTTATAGGATATTTTCTACCTGCAGGCTGCAATGTTTTTATTTGTTGGCTTTATGTAGGCTATTTTTACATAGTTGGCAATAGCAATAAAAGTTACTGTTAGATTTGTATAATTTTCATTTAGATTAAATGTAGATTAACCACAGACAATGATTTTGAGATACTGCTATAAATTAAATTAAACTGTTCCACAAAAATGTGCATATGAAAATCAGAACTGGCACGCAGATTGGTAGAAATGGTAACATAACTTGGCACTCCAAATGTAGAGGGTTGCCGACCGCTGGTGTAGCCTATTACCGGAAACTTCAGGAGCATAACGTGGCTCCCTAGAGTCATTTTTGTGTCTTCATTATTTGATCAAACAGCATGCTTAAAGCATCAGACCAGTTCAGTACATATAGTTTATTTTATTAAAACACATGGGGTGTGTCTATATATGGAAAATTACACGTTATAACATTTCAACCAATCGTTTGGTAGAAAGAACAGACGACTCTTGGTTGACCAAGATGTACTTTAGGTGGGGACACAAGAACAGGATTTTGAGGCAACGCAGGAATGGTTTCTGTAGAAGTCTCTGAATGTCCTTGAGTGACCCAGCCAGAGCCCGGACTTGAGCCCGATCTAACATCTCTGGAGATACCTGAAAATAGCTGTGCAGTAATGTTCCCCATCCAACCTGACAGAGCTAGAGAGGATCTGGAGAGAAGGATGGGAGAAACTCCCCAAATGCAGGTGTGCCAAATAAATTAGCTAAATGAATGGGGAGAGGGAAGAATTCAATCAATTTTAGAATAAGGCTTTAACGTAACAAAATTTGGAAAAAGTCAAGGGGTCTGAATACATTCCAAATGCACTGTATACAGCACCACAAGCATTCCTGTCTTTTCTGTAGATGTTATATCCGTGTATTGCTACTGCTGTATCAAAGGAATTATCTCAGTGAGTTTCAGAGATGAACAGTACAGTATATTCAAAATTCAATAGGCAGGCAAGCAAACAAAAACGTTTTCAAATGAAAACTATTCCAGAAAATGTCAAAGCGTATATAACCCGTCCAAGAGACTGTCGACCAACCACGTTCACATTGTCATGCTGTGACACGCAGTTCCTAGGCTAATTCTCACGAAACCCCTTTTTAAAGTCAGGGTATGAGTTGAGAAACATACGTACTTTCAAAGAAAATAGGCAATGTTACGATTGCAAAGCTACACGATATTACAGAGAACAAGTTAATTATCTCACATCTTTGAAAATATTTGTAATGTGCTTCTTGTTCACAGAGGGTAATTCATGCAAATGTTACTTTCTTTAAGCTGTTAATACAAATCGAAAGGAGTTTCCAAAATCCTAATTTCTTAACTGCTTAAGGTATAGGAGGCAGCATTTTCACTTTTGGATAAATAGCTTTCCCAATTTCAACTTCCTGCTACTCATGCAGGAAACGCAACGTCACTACAAAATATTTCAAAATTTGCCTATAAACTTTGCCAAAATATTTCAAACTACTTTTGCAATACAACTTTAGGTATTTTTAAATGCTAACAATCAATCAAATTGTAGACGGGGCTGTGTTCAATACAGGAAGAAAACAAACCATGCTCCTTTTCACGTCTTGCGCAACTCTCAACAGTGTTACGTAGTTCCTAGATGACCTACTTCATTGCACAAATGAATAACCTCAACCAAATTCCAAAGACTGGTGACATCCAGTGGAAGTGGTAGGAACTGAAAACAGGTTACTAAGAAATATCACATGCCAATGACAACACAGTGAACAGACAGAGACCGAAAAATAAAACATTTCTGAACTGTTAGTCCTCGGGGGTTTTGCCTGCTACATAAGTTCTGTTATACTCACAGACATGATTCAAACAGTTTTAGAAACTTTAGAGGGTTTTCTAGCCAAATATACGAATGATATGCATATATAATATTCCTGGCATGAGTAGCAGGAAGTTGAAATTGGGCACGCTATTTATCCAAAAGTGAAAATGCTGCCCCCTATACCTTAAGAAGTTAACACAGTGTCCAAAGAAGGGCCAGATGTATACAGAATGGTGTGGTCTGCGTAGAGGTGGATCAAGGAATCACCCGCAGCAAGAGCAACATCATTGGTATATACAGAGAAATGAGTCGGTCCGAGAATTGAACCCTGTGGTACCCCCATATAGACTGCCAAAGGTCCGGACAACAGGCCCTCCGATTTGACACACTCTGTCTGAGAAGTAGTTGGTGAACCAGGCGAGTCAGTCATTTGAGAAACCAAGGCTGTTAAGTCTGCCGATAAGAATACGGTAATTGACAGAGTTGAAAGCCTTGGTCAGGTTGATGAAGACGGCTGCACAGTACTGTCTTTTATTGATGGGGTTATGAATTCGTTTAGTAACTTGAGCGAGGCTGAGGTGCACAGAGGAGAAGGTACGGTGGGATTCAAAATGGTCAGTGATCTGTTTGTTAACTTGGCTGTCGATGACTTTAGAAAGGCAGGGCAGGACGGATATAGGTCTGTAACAGCTTGGGTCTAGAGTGTCAAAACCTTTGGAGAGGGGGAAGACCGCGGAAGCGTTCCAATCTTAAGGAATCTCGGACGATACTAAAGAGAGGTTGAACAGACTAGTAATAAGGGTTGCCACAATGGAATAGGATAATTTAACAAAGAGAGGGTCCAGATTGTCTAGCCCAGCTGATTTGTACGGGTCCAGGTTTTTGCAACTCCTTCAGAACATCAGCTATCTGGATTTGGGTGAAGGAGAAGCTGGGGAGGCTTGGGGAAGTAGCTGAGGGGGGTGGGGAGCTGTTGGCCAGGGTTGGGGTAGCCAGGAGGAAAGCACGGCCAGCCGTAGAGAAATGCTTCTTGAAATTCTCGATTTCCGTGGAGTTATCGGTGGTGACAGTGTTTCCTAGCCTCAGTGCAGTGGGCAGCTGGGATGAGGTGCTCTTATTCTCCATGGACTTTACAGTGTCCCAAAACTTTTTGGAGTTAGAGCTACAGGATTCAAATTTCTGTTTGAAAAAGCTAGCCTTTGCTTTCCTAACTGACTGTGTGTATTGGTTCCTGACTTCTCTGAAAAGTTGCATATCGCGGAGACTTTTCGATGCTAGTGCAGTACGCCACAGGATGTTTCGGTGCAGGTCAAGGGCAGTCAGGTCTGGAGTGAACAAAGGGCTATATCTGTTCTTAGTTACACCTTTTTTGAAAGGGGCATGCTTATTTAAGGTGGTTAGGAAATTACAATTAAAGAATAACCAGGCATCCCCTAAAGACGGGATGAGGTCAATATCCTTCCAGGATAACCGGGCCATGTCGATTAGAAAGGCCTGATTGCAGAAGTGTTTTAGGGAGCGTTTGACAGTGATGAGGGGTGGTCGTTTGACCGCGGACCCATAACGGATGCAGGCAATGAGGCAGTAATCGCTGAGATCCTAATTGAAACAGCAGAGGTGTATTTGAACAAAGTAGTTAACCCACTGTTCCTAGGCCGTCATTGAAAATAAGAATTTGTTCTTAACTGACTTGACGAGTTAAATAAAGGTAAAATTTAAAAAATAAAACATTTGGAGGGCTGTCAGGATAATATCTATGAGGGTGCCCATGTTTACGGATTTAGGGTTATACCTGGTGGGTTCCTTGATAATTTGTGTGAGATTGAGGGCATCTAGCTTGGATTGCAGGACGGATGGGGTGTTAAGCATATCCCAGCTAAGGCCCCCTAACAAAATGAACTCTGAAGATAGATGAGGGGCAATCAATTACATATGGTGTCGAGGGCACAGCTGGGAGCTTAGGGGGTTCTGTAACAGGTGGCAACAGTGGGAGACTAAATTCTGGAAAGATTCATTTTTTAAATTAGAAGCTCGAACTGTTTGGGCATGGACCTGGAAAGTATGATAGAACTTTGCAGGCCATCTCTACAGTATATTGCAACTGCTCCCCCTTTGACAGTTATATCTTGATGGAAAATGTAGTAAATGGTGATGGAAATTTCAGAATTTTTGGTGGCCTTTCAAAGCCAGGATTCAGACACGGCAAGGACATCAAGGTTGGCAGAGTGTGCTAAAGCAGTGAGTAAAACAAACTTAGGGAGGAGGCTTCTGATGTTAACATGCATGAAACCAAGGCTTTTACAGTTACAGAAGTCAACAAATGAGAGCGCCTGGGGACACACAGGGCCTGGGTTAACCTCTACATCACCCGAGGAACAGAGGAGTAGGATGAGGGTACGGCTAAAGGCTATCAGAACTGGTTGTCTAGTGCGTTGGGAACAGAGAATAAAAGGAGCAGATTTCTGGGCGTGGCAGGATAGATTCAAGGCATGATGGACCGACAGGGGTATGGTAGGGTGCGAGTACAGTGGAGGTAAACCTTGGCATTGAGTGACAATAAGAGAGGTTGCATCTCTAGAGGCACCAGTTATGCTAGGTGAGGTCACTGCAAGTGTGGGAGGTGGGACAAAATAGTTATTTGAGGCATGTTGAGTATGACTAGGGGCTCCGCAGTAAAATAAAACAATGATAACTACCCTAAACAACAGTATACAAGGCATATTGACATTAGAGAGACATAAAGCGAGACATAAAGCAATCACAGGTGTTGATTGGGAGAGCTAGCTAAGACAGCAACGGGTAAGACAACAGTTAATCAGCTAAGAAAACAACAACAGGTAAAATGGCGATGAATGGGCAGAGAGGGTCAGTTAACTACACACAGTAATTTTGTTTCCTAGCCGGGAGATGCACCTGCCGAGTGTTCAGCCGAGTGATCATAGGAGCCACTGAGCAGGCCGGGAGATGGGCCTGGCTCGAGGCTAACTGGTGCTAGCTTCGGGACAAGGGCGTCACCGACGTCTGGCAAAGGCCGGTTGAGGGCACATCGGAATTGCGTCGGCAGACCAGCCGTGATGGATCGGCGGGGCTCCGTGTCGACAAAGGGTCCAGGCCAATTGGCAAAATATGTATCGTAGCTGGAGTAATTTTGTTTACTAGCCGGGAGATGCACCTGCCTCGAGACTAACTGGTACTAGCTTCGGGACAAGGGCATTAGCCACCATAGCCACTCCGGTGCATCCGGTGCAAAGGTCCAGAACTTACGCCAGGAATCCGGTGATGTTGTGGCTTCTAGTCGTGTTAGTGAAGAATCTGGGAGGCATCAGCTGTGTAGCCGAGTGATCATAGGAGCCACTGAGCAGGCCGGGAGATGGGCCTGGCTCAAGGCTGGCTTAGGGGCTGGGCCACTCGGTGGCAGCAAGCTAGCTGCGATTATCTGCTGTAATGGTCCAGAGCTTACGGCAGGAATACAGTGATTTAGTGGAGAAAAACAGTCCGATATGCTCAGGGTTGATATCGCGCTGTGTAGACTGGCACGTATTTTGCAGGCTAAAAGCGGCTGGTGTCTGAGCTTAAAAAGGTAAAGGCCGCTAGCAGTGGCTAACAATGACTATATAGCTAGTAGCTAATTAGCTGGTTAGCTTCTGATGGCTAGCTGCTGATGGAGGTTCTAAATATGAGGTCTAAACAATAGCAGATCCGTATCATAAGGGGTTAGGCGGGCTGCCGGAAGGTATATTTAATTTCAAAATGGCAATTTATATATAGCAATTTATACAAAGACGAAAAAAACACAACATTTACAACAAACACGACTTACTGCTACGCCATCTTGGATTACAAGATGACACAAAAACCATTGGATTTAGCAAACTCTAAAATTATTTAGCATTTCTGTTCCCACGAAAAATGTTTTCCCAGTGTAACATAAGGAACCACTAAATGATACATAGTTCAAGTGCATTTCAGAATACAAAAAACTGTCCGAGAGCAAGCTCCCGTATTTAAGTTGAAGTTCATCACATGACAAGCATAACGTTATGACTATAACTACTGTTATAGTACAGCACAACAATGTACAACATACTATTAAATTCACAACTCGCTGGATGCCCTGCCTTCTACAGGTGCTGAGCATGAGACTCGGATTTATTCCTTAAAATTAGTACGACTCTTCACCGACCCAGGAAGGGGTAGGGCCAAACAGGTGTTGTACTTCGTTTCCCTCCTTCAGGGAACACTATTTATAGTGTTCGGTTCTAATTTTTAAGAGTAAATAACTCACGGACACTAGAGAAGCTAAACCAGGTTTAAAAATTCCCAAAGGGCCGTTACAGCTGTAATTCAGACAAAAACATGTTCTCACCATCACAAGTATATATACCCCACTTTGGACAATCCTCCTCTCCAATCCTTACATCTTCTGGTTCAACAGGAAGAGGGTAACAGGCTACTAAACCCTTATTACTCCCTTCAGGGGATCTGCCCTGACCTCCTGACCTCAATGCCTCCTTCGCCTAATCCACAGATGTCCATCCACTTCCCCTAAAGCAATCCTTTGATCTCCTCCCATCCACCCAGCACATTCCACAGCCACTCTGTCTTTCTATAGATCTCACTCCTTTATATACTCTGCGTCTGATCTATCATGTCTTTAATATCTCAATGTTCAAAGTTTAGAATCCAATAATAGTCAAAGACTTTCAGTTGGTCAACTTCAGTAAAACATACTAGGGGAAAATACAATCATTTCCTATGCCGACCCAAATGGATACTAAATGAAATGGCCCCTGGCAGACCACCCAGACCTGACCCCGCAAGATGCGTCACTCCAACTGGAAAAGGTTGCTGACTGCTGCTGTAGTCTATTACTAGTCTATTAGTCTATTACTGAAAACTTCAGGAGCAGAATGGCAGAATTTACGAAGCCCAGGGGGGGTCCTTCTGGTGAGGTTGGGGCGACAGCGTAGCCCAGTGGTTAGAGCGTTGGACTTGTCACCAAAAGGTTGCAAGATCGAATCCCCGAGCTGACAAGGTACAAATATATCGTCCTGCCCCTGAACAAGGTAGTTAATCCACTGTTACTAAGCCGTAATTGAAAATAAGAATGTGTTCTCAACTGACTTGCCGAGTAAAATTAAAATAAATAAATAAGGATATGTTGATGACCGGCTCCCTCCGAGTCAGGTTATATTGATGACCGGCTCCATCTAGTCAGGTTATATTGATGACTGGCTCCCCCTCGTCATTTGTGTGTCTTATTTATTTAATCAAATAGAGCGCTTAAAGCATCATACGTTCAGTACATTTTATAAAATCACATGGGGCGATTGGTAGAAATTACAGATGACTCTTGGTTGACCAAGATGTATTTTAGTTGGGGATAACACTAGAACATGATTTTGGGGCTCTCGAGTGTCGAAGAAAACACTGCATCTCAGTGGTTGAGGCGTCACTACAGACATACTGGATCAAATCCAAGCTGTATCACAACCGGCCGTGATTGGGAGTCCCATAGGGTGGCGCACAATTGGCCCAGCGTCGTCCGGGGTAGGTAGTCATTGTAAATAATTATATGTTCTTAACTGACTTTCCTAGTTAAAGAATGGTTACATTTAAATACATTTAAAAAAAATAGTGCTCCATGACAAACCATTTTTTACAAATCTGTCAAGGAACCAACTTTGAGGAAGGTTTAAAACAAAGGTTTCAAACCAATTCATGAATGTAATTGAATCTAGGTATGTCTTGCCTTTAATGTAATGGCATGAAAGAAATTGGCTGAATATTATACAATAACTTGTCAACAGCTTTGCCCTGACAGGAAATCTACACTCGCAATTATAGAATATACTATATAGCCTCAATCTGTTTAAAACAATAATTTTGACCTCATGGATGGCCAGTTGTTGTATTCATAGTGTAGTGAATTCTGGGGGTAGCCAACACCAACACCTTATAACTGTTACGCCAAGATTTCTGAACTTCTTGACGAGGTCGCTAGGTGTTAGAGAAAGCTATTGTAGCAACCGTAACCTATGAAAGTGAGAGTGGTTACACTTCTCCTCCCCCCATCCCTCAGCTGTTTACCAAACCAAGACTCTGGGCAGCCATTTTGTTGCTGTTTAAAAATCCCACACAACCCAGCAATCTGCAGTTCAAACAATAACAAATCTGTCATTCCACCACTATTTTGGTAATAAGATGATGGGGTTGGAGAAGTGTAACTACTTTCAAAATTCATAGACAGACCTATGGATGCAAGGACTGACCATCCATGATATCAATATTATAGTTTTAACCATGTTGAGGCTATACAGTGTTGATTTACATTGGTTCTAAACATTGGAGTAAAAAAAAGCTTATTTGGGGTACTGATGGGGTACAACAGTTGAACTAAGCTCATGAGGCATGTGTTATACTCTTCAAGAATCAATGGCTATTAATAAATAATTAAAACGTCACAATATGGATGTAGCAATTGCAGATTTTCGCTTTAACACCAAACATCCGTTCCACAACTGCAGAGTTTGTGCCTCTGTTTTTAAGACAGTACTTACTAGTGTTCATCAGGGAACGGTTTCTCAAAACAATTTTATGGCTAAATTCACCGTTAGAACCATCGGACGCCTTAAGATGCGTTTGGGATACCGGGCCCATATATCCAGGATCCTCATTTTCGATGTAACAGTCATCTCCCCCTCCTCCTCTTTCAATCAATAAACTGCATCCTCCTCCTCTTTCACTCTGAACATGTCTTCCTCTTCTTTCACAGTAACGGCGTCACCCTCTACTTCTTGTTTTACTGTGATATTCTCATCTTCTTTAGAAGGAGAGTAGCTTAGTGACCACATGGTCGGAGATATTAGCGAGCTAGGCTAATGCTAACTTAACCAGCCTGCTACCTGAATAATAACAACACCGTAAATGTGAAATTAAAGCGGATAACTAACTAGACGACAGAAGTGGGTTTAAAACACAGTGGCTAATATACACTAAAGCGTCTAAAGAGCTATATTGGTTCGGCTATTTTGTCTAGCAAGCTACCGAGGTGTCTGACAAACTGTTTCTGCTGTTGAAAGAAGAGTTCCGTCCACTAGATTATACGTCACACCAGCAGCATAACCTTAAATTCCCAGACCGCCCTTTGCTGACTGGAATGGGTAACGCAGTTGAGTAAAATGTTTATTTTGTTTTCAGACAACAAGTTAAAGTGTAGGACGCCTGAGTTTTTACTCACCAGTGTAACAACACAGTGTGGTTAAAGACTTAGTAACTTAGTTGTATTGAAGATCTGGTTCCCTATAAGCACAAACAGATATGTTTTTGAATGATCACATATGTATTAATTTATTTCGGGATTCTGGGTAATCCACAGCAGATTTATGGAGAATTGCTGTGGGTGAGTTGAAAATTGAATTGTCCCGGGATAGAAAAGTATAAAGTTGACATAACATCATAAAATCCACCTTTTACATCATACATTAGCAATTTATGTTTTAGTAACTTCTGTTGTTGATTTGGTGTCAAATAAGCCTCTCTTTATATGTTATTTGCCGAATCTCAGTTTTCCATGTGGGTTTTTGTTACGGAGTCTAGTTGATAGGTATTCGACTAACCGGACTGTTTCCCGGACTCCACGTGTAGGGATTTGTACAATGCACAAACAAGTCTCTTGAACTTGACATAGGTGTCTGTCTTTATTCATTCTTCCAACATATTGTAACGACCCTGGGTTTATAAACGCGAAAATCGACTCTGCCTTAAATTCCCAGACCGCCATCTGCTGACTGGAGTGGGTAACGCAGTTGAGTAAAATGTATATTTTATCTTCAGACAACAAGTTAAAGTGTAGGGAGCATGACTTTTTACTCACCAGTAAAATTCAGGGTGGTTAAAGACTTAGTACGCTAGTTGTAGTCACGATATGGTTACCTATAAGTACAAACAGTTATGTTTTTGCGTAATTACAACTTATTTCGGGAAATCTTCTAAACTACCCACAATGCACTATTTCCCAAGGTCATATGGATGATCAACTCTGTGGTACTGAGTTTGTATGCCAGTGTAATGAAGCTACATGTTTTAAATATATTTAACCTTTATTTAACTAGGCAAGTCAGTTTAAGAACAAATTCTTATTGACATTGACGGCCTTCCCCAGCCAAACCCTATACCAGACGATGCTGGGCCAATTGTGCGCTGCCCTATGGGACTCCCAATCACGGCCTGTAAATGATACAGCCTGGATTTGATGCTTCTAGCACTGAGATGCCGTACCTCAGACCGCTGCGCTGCTTGTGTGTTTACATTACACTCGGTGTAATATACTCAGTGATAAAGGTATGGGATTCTGGGTAATCTTAGGTAGTTTATGATAAATGTATAAAGTACATGTTTTATAAACTCATGAACACCAGCCAGTTTATTAGCCCGGTTTTGTTAGTTTAGGTGTATTATACTTCTTCGCCTCCAGGGGGGGGACATTGAGTAGTTAATTTGATATATTTTGATACTAAAATGGATGATTGTTTATTCTGATGTTGTGAATATGAGACATAATGTATTCATTTTATTATAGTCAATTAAGAAATATTAGGAATTGTTAAATCCACTATACTATCACAATAACTTTGATAGACATTTCAATAGTTTTTTTGTTAGTATATTTTAGGGCAGATTTATGTAGAATTGCTGTGGGAGTGCTATTTATATCCCGTCACTACTGATTATTCATCCATACTGTGTGTCCCATCATTGCAGCTTTGGAAATAAATGAACTATCCATCCATTGCTCCTTCCTGTGTTGACTCACTGACTTGAGGGACCAGGAAGGTCACACTAGGTCAATATCTAGCTCAAGCTTGCAAACATTAACCACACCTCGTGCTTTCATGAACTGTGTGGTTGTGTTATCTAGTGGGAACCCATTAGCAGGGTAGGCTCTGGAGCCTTTTTGCTGTGGGCTCAAAATGACAGAGGAAATCGACTCGGTTCATTTCGTCGAACAACCACCTGATTGGTTTGGTATTGGGCTTGTTCGACATTGCAGCCGACAGTGCAGGTGACTGCTGACTGACTGATCTACAAATCACCTTGCATCATAAATAACTACTCATTATTATTTGTAAATCGGTCAGCCAGTTACCGTTTACCCACAATGCAGCATGGATTTGAACTGGTGAACAACGCCAGTGGTTTAATAGGTGACATAAAGGCTACGCTGCTACGGACTTCATCTATAATAATGTGGCTGTTCTAAATTCTGTGTCGCTCAAAGCCTTGAGTAATGAACCTTTTTTTGACACAATTGGCTGGAAAGCGTCAATGCTTCATGAAGCTTTGTTTCCCCATCACTACTTTTCAGCATGTTCTCTGTGAAGTAGACTACGGGAGTTTTGTAACTTTTTCCACCTTGGCTTACTGCTAGAACGCTAACTGACATCTGGAATCTATCTATTTTGGATGTTGGGTATTTTCCCTGCCATCATTCTGTATGTCTCTGCTCTTTTGATCTGCGGTCATGTTTTAGTTGGGTTTTGTTAGTTGGGTTCTAACTGGTCTTCGGTAGTTAGGCTTCAGCTCACTAACCATAACTAGTTGACTAAATAGCTAATGTTAGCTGGCTGGCTAAGATAACTGCATATAGCTAACATTCTTTGATATTTGGTTAGATGGCGTTATGTATTTCCAAAACGTTGGTTTACTTTAATCACTCAAATCATGAGCGCAAACGATTGGTTTAATTTGAGGTTCTACATTTGAAGTAATTTCTGTTGTAGTTTACATCATAGGGAATAGGCTGGTCCTCCATACTACATCACACCTGACTTTGGCATTCTTCTGAATTCTGATTGGTTTAATGTAATAAAACCAAAAATAGAACAGCGAGGTGTAACTTTATATTGGGAATTATTTTTTGTTTTGTTTTGTTGATATTTTATAAACAATACAAAACATACAACATCATACAAACATTAACTACATCACACCTGCCCAGACCCACTAGAACACACCTCCATCTCCATTAACTACATCACACCTACCCAGACCCACTAGAACACACCCCCATCTCCATTAACGACATCACAACTGCCCAGACCCACTAGAACACAACCCCATCTCCATTAACTTCATCACTACTGCCCAGACCCACTAGAACACACCTCCCAGATCCACTAGAACACACCTCCATCTCCATTAACGACATCACAACTGCCCAGACCCACTAGAACACACCCCCATCTCCATTAACGACATCACAACTGCCCAGACCCACTAGAACACACCTCCCGGATCCACTAGAACACACCTCCATCTCCAGCGCCCGCAACACTCTCCGCCAAATGGCCTCAAACTGAACCATTTTATTTCTCTCTGTCGCCCAAAACTTTACATTTTTAGATAATAAAGCGTTTTACCTTTCTATTGCGTTAACAACAGACGATTGGTTGACTTACAGTTTTTAAACAGTACTTAAGATGATTGACTAGAACACCATCTGGTATCTCACTGCACCCTCACATTCCATGTATTGAAATATGCAGACAGACGGATTAAAAGTAAGTTTACATTGTACTCCTTCTGACAGCCAACTTTCTAACTCTGCCCATAACTTTTGGATGTCATAACGTTCCCAGAAGGACTATTGAGTCATTGTTAGTTTTACACTTAAGACATGACTCTGCCATTGTGCTGTAGAATTTCTGAATTTTGTTTCTTGTATAATAAGGGACTATCATCTGTCCCAACATCACAGGCCACAGACTTTAATAAAGACTTCCAAAAGTTTTTCTGCAGTTTTGGATCGACTGAGTAAAAAAAAAGGGGGGTTTCTCCCTGTGCACCTGCCAATGTAAATCCATTGAACGAGACAAGTTACCAGACAGGGCGTATTGCTAATGCTCTTCCTATTGAGAAGCTGAATGACAATTAACTTGTGGGAGGTGGTGGTGATGACTTCTGTGTTTTTGGTTGTTTCCTGGTTACATCACCCAACTTGAGCTTCAATTGGCGGACAGATAGCCTAACATTCTCCAGCAAAATGTCTTGATAAACTTGGGAATTCATTTTTCCATCAATGATAACAAGCTGTCCAGGTCCTGAGGCTGCAAAGCAGCCTCGAACCATGACGCTCCCGCCACCATACTTTACAGTTTGGATGAGGTTTTGATGTTGGTGTGCTGTGTCTTTTGTTCTCCACACATAGTGTTGTGTTTTCCTTCTTAAACAACTCAACTTTAGTTTAATTTATCCACAGAATATTTTGCCAGTAGCGTTGTGGAACATCCAGGTGCACTTTTGCAAACTTCAGACGTGCAGCAATGTTTTTTTTGGACAGCAGTGTTTTTTTCTGTGGTGTCCTCCAATGAACACCATTCATGTTTAGTGTTTTATGTATCGTCAACAGAGATGTTAGCATGTTCCAGAGATTTCTGTAAGTGTTTAGCTGACACTCTAGGATTCTTCTTAACCTCACTGAACTCTTGCTGTCATGCAGGACGGCCACTCCCAGCGCTGAACTTTCTCCATTTATCGACAATTTGTGTTACCGTGGACAGATGAACATCAAGGCTTTTAGAGACACTTTTGTAACCCTTTCCAGCTTCATGCTAGTAAACAATTCTTAATCTTAGGTCTTCTGAGATCTCTTTTGTTCAAGGCATAGTTCAATAGCAAACTCACATTTTGTGAGCATTTTTTTATAGGGCAAAGCAGCTGTCACGTTCTGACCTTTTATTTCCTTTGTTTTATATTTATTTAGTATGGTCAGGGCGTGATTTGGGTGGGCAGTCTATGTTTGTTTTTCTAGGTTTTGTCTATTTCTATGTTTGGCCTGATATGGTTCTCAATCAGAAGCAGGTGTTAGTCATTGTCTCTGATTGGGAACCATATTTAGGTAGCCTGTTTTGTGTTGGGTTTTGTGGATGATTGTTCCTGTCTCTGTGTTTGCACCAGATAGGACTGTTTTTGGTTTTCGCACATTTATTGTTTGGTTAGTTATTTCATGTATAGTTCCTTCATTAAAGAACATGAATAACCACCACGCTGCATTTTGGTCCGCCTCTACTTCACCACAGGAAAACCCTTACAGCAGCTCTAACCAACATCTCCAATCTCGTCTTGATTGGACTCCAGGTTAGCTCACTCCTGACTCCAAATAGCTTTTGAAGAAGTCATTAACCTATGGGTTCACATACTTTTTCCAACCTACAATGTCAATGTTTAAATGATATATTCAATATAGACAAGAAAAACACAATTTGTGTGTTATTAGTTTAAGCACACTGTTTGTCTATTGTTGTGACTTAGATGAAGATCAGATCAAATGTGACGACCAATTTATGCAGAAATCCAGGTCATTCCAAAGGGTTCACATACTTTTTCTTGCCACTGATGCACATATGACTGAAATGTAACCAATCACAAAAATCACTGAGCAAGCTTTGTTGGCCCAATAAAAAAACAGCAAGTTTCTGCCAGTCAATGGGATAATTCCAGTGCAGTACATATGTAGAGGGATAATTCCAGTGCAGACATTATGTAGAGGGATAATTCCAGTACAGTACATGTGTAGATGGATAATTCCAGTACAGTACATGTGTAAAGGGTGTCGATGGATAAATGTGTAGAGGGATAATTCCAGTGCAGTACATGTGTACAGGGATAATTCCAGTACAGTACATGTGTAAAGGGTGTTGAGGGATAATTCCAGTGCAGTACATGTGTAGAGAGATAATCCCAGTACAGTACATGTGTAGAGGGATAATCCCAGTACATTGTAGAGGGATATTTCCAGTACAGTACACGTGTAAAGCGTGCAGAATGATAATTATAGTGCAGTACATGTGTAAAGGGTGTAGAGGGATAATTCCAGTATATTACATGTGTATAGGGTGTAGATGGATAATTCCAGTACAGTACATGTGTAGATTGGTAATTACAGTACATTACATGTGTAAAGGGTGTTGAGGGATAATTTCAGTGCAGTACATGTGTAGAGAGATAATCCCAGTAAAGTACATGTGTAGAGGGATAATTCCAGTACAGTACACGTGTAAAGGGTGTAGAGGGATAATTCCAGTACAGTACATGTGTAAAGGGTATAGAGGGATAATCCCAGTACAGTACATGTGTAGATGGATAATTCCAGTACATTACATGTGCAGAGGGATAATCACAGTACATTGTAGAGGGATATTTCTAGTACAGTACATGTGTAAAGGGTGTAGAGGGATAATTCCAGTACAGTACACGTGTAAAGGGTGAAGAGGGATAATTCCAGTACAGTACATGTGTAAAGGGTATAGAGGGATAATCCCAGTACAGTACATGTGTAGAGGGATAATTCCAGTACATTACATGTGTAAAGGGTGTAGAGGGATAATTCCAGTACAGTACATGTGTAGATGGATAATTACAGTACATTACATGTGTAAAGGGTGTTGAGGGATAATTTCAGTGCAGTACATGTGTAGAGAGATAATTCCAGTACAGTACACGTGTAAAGGGTGTAGAGGGATAATTCCAGTACATTACATGTGTAAAGGGTGTAGAGGGATAATCCCAGTACAGTACATGTGTAGAGGGATAATCCCAGTACAGTGCATGTGTAGAGGGATAATTCCAGTACAGTACATGTGTAGATGGATAATTACATTACATGTGTAAAGGGTGTTGAGGGATAATTCCAGTGCAGTAAATGTGTAGAGAGATAATCCCAGTACATTGTAGAGGGATATTTCCAGTACAGTACACGTGTAAAGCGTGCAGAATGATAATTCCAGTACAGTACATGTGTAAAGGGTGTAGAGGGATAATTCCAGTACAGTACATGTGTAAAGGGTGTAGAGGGATAATTCCAGTACATTACATGTGTAGAGGGTGTAGAGGGATAATTCCAGTACAGTACACGTGTAAAGGGTGTAGAGGGATAATCCCAGTACAGTACATGTGTAGAGGGATAATCCCAGTGCAGTACATGTGTAGAGGGATAATTCTAGTACATTCCATGTGTAAAGGGTGTTGAGGGATAATTTCAGTGCAGTACATGTGTAGAGAGATAATCCCAGTAGAGTACATGTGTAGAGGGATAATTCCATTACAGTACATGTGTAAAGGGTGTAGAGGGATAATTCCAGTACATTACATGTGTATATGGATAATTCCAGTACAGTACACGTGTAAAGGGTGTAGAGGGATAAATGTGTAGAGGGATAATTCCAGTGCAGTACATGTGTAGAGGGATAATTCCAGTGCAGTAAATGTGTAGAGGGATAATTCCAGTACAGTACATGTGTAGATGGATGATTCCAGTACAGTACATGTGTAAAGGGTGTAGAGGGATAAATGTGTAGAGAGATAATTCCAGTGCAGTACATGTGTAGAGGGCTAATTCCAGGACAGTACATGTGTAGAGGGATAATTCCAGTACATTACATGTGTAAAGGGATAATTCCAGTACAGTACATGTGTAGAGGGATAATCCCAGTACAGTACATGTGTAAAGGGTGTAGAGGGATAATTCCAGTACATTACATGTGTAGAGGGTGTAGAGGGATAATTCCAGTACAGTACACGTGTAAAGGGTGTAGAGGGATAATCCCAGTACAGTACATGTGTAGAGGGATAATCCCAGTGCAGTACATGTGTAGAGGGATAATTCTAGTACATTCCATGTGTAAAGGGTGTTGAGGGATAATTTCAGTGCAGTACATGTGTAGAGAGATAATCCCAGTAGAGTACATGTGTAGAGGGATAATTCCATTACAGTACATGTGTAAAGGGTGTAGAGGGATAATTCCAGTACATTACATGTGTATATGGATAATTCCAGTACAGTACACGTGTAAAGGGTGTAGAGGGATAAATGTGTAGAGGGATAATTCCAGTGCAGTACATGTGTAGAGGGATAATTCCAGTGCAGTAAATGTGTAGAGGGATAATTCCAGTACAGTACATGTGTAGATTGATGATTCCAGTACAGTACATGTGTAAAGGGTGTAGAGGGATAAATGTGTAGAGAGATAATTCCAGTGCAGTACATGTGTAGAGGGCTAATTCCAGGACAGTACATGTGTAGAGGGATAATTCCAGTACATTACATGTGTAAAGGGATAATTCCAGTACAGTACATGTGTAGAGGGATAATCCCAGTACAGTACATGTGTAAAGGGTGTAGAGGGTTAATTCCAGTACAGTACATATGTAAAGGGTGTAGAGGGATAGTTCCAGTACAGTACATGTGTAGAGGGATAATTACAGTACAATACATGTGTAAAGGGTGTAGAGGGATAATTCCAGTACAGTACATATGTAAAGGGATAATTCCAGTACAGTACATGTGTAGAGGGTGTAGAGGGATAATTCCAGTACAGTACATGTGTAAAGGGTGTAGAGGGATAATCCCAGTACAGTACATGTGTAGAGGGATAATCCCAGTACAGTACATGTGTAGAGGGATAATTCCAGTACATTACATGTGTAAAGGGTGTAGAGGGATAATTCCAGTACAGTACATGTGTAGATGGATAATTACAGTACATTACATGTGTAAAGGATGTTGAGGGATGATTTCAGTGCAGTACATGTGTAGAGGGATAATTCCAGTGCAGTACATGTGTAAAGGGTGTAGAGGGATAATTCCAGTACATTACATATGTAAATGGTGTAGAGGGATAATCCCAGTACAGTACATGTGTAGAGGGATAATCCCAGTACAGTACATGTGTAGATGGATAATTACAGTACATTACATGTGTAAAGGGTGTTGAGGGATAATTCCAGTGCAGTACATGTGTAGAGAGATAATCCCAGTACATTGTAGAGGGATATTTCCAGTACAGTACACGTGTAAAGCGTGCAGAATGATAATTCCAGTACATTACATATGTAAATGGTGTAGAGGGATAATCCCAGTACAGTACATGTGTAGATGGATAATTACAGTACATTACATGTGTAAAGGGTGTTGAGGGATAATTCCAGTGCAGTACATGTGTAGAGAGATAATCCCAGTACATTGTAGAGGGATATTTCCAGTACAGTACACATGTAAAGCGTGCAGAATGATAATTCCAGTACAGTACATGTGTAAAGGGTGAGAGGGATAATTCCAGTACAGTACATGTGTAAAGGGTGTAGAGGGATAATTCCAGTACATTACATGTGTAAAGGGTGTAGAGGGATAATTCCAGTACAGTACATGTGTAGAGGGTGTAGAGGGACAATTCCAGTACAGTACATGTGTAAAGGGTGTAGAGGGATAATTCCAGTACAGTACATGTGTAGATGGATAATTACAGTACATTACATGTGTAAAGGGTGTTGAGGGATAATTTCAGTGCAGTACATGTGTAGAGAGATAATCCAAGTACAGTACATGTGTAGAGGGATAATTCCAGTACAGTACATGTGTAAAGGGTGTAGAGGGATAATTCCAGTACAGTACATGTGTAAAGGGTATAGAGGGATAATCCCAGTACATTACATGTGTAAAGGGTGTAGAGGGATAATTCCAGTACAGTACATGTGTAGAGGGTGTAGAGGGACAATTCCAGTACAGTACATGTGTAAAGGGTGTAGAGGGATAATTCCAGTACAGTACATGTGTAAAGGGTGTAGAGGGATAATTCCAGTACAGTACATGTGTAAAGGGTGTAGAGGGATAATCCCAGTACAGTACATGTGTAAAGGGATAATCCCAGTACAGTACGTGTAGAGGGATAATTCCAGTACAGTACATGTGTAAAGGGTGTAGAGGGATAATCCCAGTACAGTACATGTGTAAAGGGATAATCCCAGTACAGTACATGTGTAGAGAGATAATTCCAGTACATTACATGTGTAAAGGGTGTTGAGGGATAATTCCAGTACAGTACATGTGTCAAATCAAATCAAATTTTATTTGTCACATACACATGGTTAGCAGATGTTAATGCGAGTGTAGCGAAATGCTTGTGCTTCTAGTTCCGACAATGCAGTAATAACCAACAAGTAATCTAGCTAACAATTCTAAAACTACTACCTTATAGACACAAGTGTAAGGGGATAAGAATATGTAAATAAAGACATATGAGTGAGCGATGGTACAGAGCGGCATAGGCAAGATACAGTAGATGGTATTGAGTGCAGTATATACATATGAGATGAGTATGTAAACAAAGTGGCATAGTTAAAGTGGCTAGTGATACATGTATTACATAAAGATGCAGTAGATGATATAGAGTACAGTATATACATATACATATGAGATGAATAATGTAGGGTATGTAAACATTATATTAGGTAGCATTGTTTAAAGTGGCTAGTGATATATTTTACATAATTTCCCATCAATTCCCATTATTAAAGTGGCTGGAGTTGAGTCAGTGTGTTGGCAGCAGCCAGTCAATGTTAGTGGTGGCTGTTTAACAGTCTGATGGCCTTGAGATAGAAGCTGTTTTTCCAGTCTCTCGGTCCCAGCTTTGATGCACCTGTGCTGACCTCGCCTTCTGGATGATAGCGGGGTGAACAGGCAGTGGCTCGGGTGGTTGTTGTCCTTGATGATCTTTATGGCCTTCCTGTGACATCGGGTGGTGTAGGTGTCCTGGAGGGCAGGTAGTTTGCCCCCAGTGATGCGTTGTGCAGACCTCACTACCCTCTGGAGAGCCTTACGGTTGTGAGCGGAGCAGTTGCCGTACCAGGCGGTGATACAGCCCGACAGGATGCTCTCTATTGTGCATCTGTAGAAGTTTGTGAGTGCTTTTGGTGACGAGCCAAATTTCTTCAGCCTCCTGAGGTTGAAGAGGCGCTGCTGCGCCTTCTTCACGATGCTGTCTGTGTGGGTGGACCAATTCAGTTTGTCTGTGATGTGTACGCCGAGGAACTTAAAACTTACTACCCTCTCCACTACTGTCCCATCAATGTGGATAATTCCAGTACATGTGTAGAGGGATAATTCCAGTACATGTGTAGAGGGATAATTCCAGTACAGTACATGTGTAGAGGGATAATTCCAGTGCAGTACATGTGTAGGGGGATAATTCCAGTATTTAGTATTTTAATCAATTGCATTTTCTACCACGTATGATCTCTGTAATTGCAAACAAAGGTTTCTGTACCAACTATTAAGTTCTGCTTTTCTGATGTATCAAATACTTATGTCATGCAATAAAATGAAAATTAATTATTTAAAAATCATACAATGTGATTTTCTGGATTTTTGTTTTAGATTCCGTCTCTCACAGTTGAAGTGTTCCTATGATAAAAATTACAGACCTCTACATGCTTTGTAAGTATGAAAACCTGCAGAATCGGTGGCAGTCTATCAAATAATTCTCCCCACTGTAACTGCACCACATATCACACTTTCACAAAAAACATGAAGACATGTCTAAAGGTCAATCAGATTTGTGATCATAATCCCTAACTGTGTATTGCCGCTTTCCATGTTGTCTTTAGCTTGTGAGGTGTGGAAACACTTTGTTGCTTTTAAGAATTTTCTCTTGCTGATTTTTGTTCTATGTTGCTTGTCCTATGTTGCTCTGCGTGTGCTCCCTGCTCAATGATCGTCTATATTGTAATAGTTTTTAATAACCTGCCCAGGGACTGCGGTTGAAAATTAGCCGGCTGGCTAAAACCGGCACTTTTACTGAAACGTTGATTAATGTGCACTGTCCCTGTAAAAATAAAATAAACTCAAACCTACATAGCAGTCAATACAAACTGAAAACCATTAGCATACAAATGTGTGCTAATTATCTTCTCAGAAATGAATGAAGTCCATGGAATGGATATAGACAAAAAGAGAATAAGGCCTAGCCGAGGTAGAGGCGAGGCAGGGGTGAGGACATCATCCTGCTATTTTGACAGTCCAGATCTCTGCGAGGAACTATAGATCTCTGCGAGGAACTATAGATCTCTGCGAGGAACTATAGATCTCTGCGAGGAACTATAGATCTCTGCGAGGAACTATAGATCTCTGTGAGGAACTATAGATCTCTGTGAGGATCTGTTACTATCCAAACTTCAGATTAAGACTCAGTCACACAACTCTCATATCGCAGTCACACAATGCTATTTCCAAACGTACCTAATCAATTAGTTGTTTTTCAACAATATTTTAACCTGCAGGAATATTTTTACATTTCTATGTCATGGTTAATTCCTAGGATAATGCAACTCATAAATTTACATATTTCAATACTTCTAGAATGGGGTACAGGTTAGAAGGATCTCGCGTGCTCCATTTAGCCAGGTTGTCTGGAGCCAGGTCATTTACCCAGGTCGTCAGTCACCAAGTCAAGATTCACGTCCCCATCGCCAAATGTGGTTTGTTAATTACTTTAATATCCAATGAGACAAACTTAATGCAGAAGTCAGAGTTATTCTTAAATTAAATCTTTATTCACTTAATAAGGGAGCAGGGCAATACAACAAACATATATAAAGTGAATAAATTGAGTGATCTATGATAAATGATGGCTGGTCGACGAATCACCCCCAGATGATTCGTTGAGAGCCCCGAGACAAAAGTACAAAGGTATTTTACAGCCAAGATACACCCCTTTCAACCATGTATGACGAACAACAGATGTATAGAATGGGTCACAAGATTAAGATTTGTATGAAAGATACTGTCTGCTGAGAATTATAGGTATCTGCTGTAAAAACAGTACTCTTTATGTAGAGAACCTGGGGTCATCTCTCCCTGGTACCATACAGAACAGAAACATTAATTCATGCTCTGGAATGTGCTCTCTTTAGGTTTTAATCACCCAAAAGACATTGTAAATCTCTGTTGCAGGAATTAAATTGCTCTATGTTTTAACACCCAATTAAAATGAAACACTGTCAATTCATAAGGATTTGTAAGACCCTTATTGTATAGTAATGGACAGTGCCCATTTTATTCACGAGAGTACTCCTCCTTACAAATTTTACCACAGGTTATAAACTGAAAATGACGTCATTAGTTTCAGCACCAACCCGTGCCATCTCCGCTCTAATACAAAGGCTGTACGGTTCTTACATCGTCTTTCCCTATTAAGATGATATATGACTTGAGCTCAGGACATCTGGTGTAGATAAGCATTCTAGCCAGTCTGGCTATGAGTTCATTCAATTCTACCATGGTACAGACAGTCATTGTTCTAATTCTTGATTATATTTGCACACATTATATTCAGTACTAAGATTAAAAAGAAAATTCATACATATAGAGTAACATAATAGTATTCTGATTAGTACATATACAGTAACATAATAGTATTCTGATTAGTCAGTCCTGATTGAAATTTATACATAATTAGTCATTATTGATAAAAATTCCCTTAACAATCTCCTGTCAGTTATCTCCCAGAGGCCTATCCTCAGTAGAACACACAGACACAATAGTTCTAAGAACCCTCTATTCTGTTGCATAAAACAACCATTTGATGCAATAAAAGTATTATAACAATCTTGCTCTCACGGTGTCCACTGAAAGTTGACTGTTAACAACTGGGACATAAATGATACCCACTAAATCTGCCCAAGAAGAGGCAAACAAAAGAAAAACCCACAACAAACTTAAAGACAGGAAGCAAACCAAAAGGGTAGCGCAACTAAAGTTGTTGACACTCCACATCTATCAAGACAACTGGAGCACTGGAGCACCAGACACTCTAAAATAGAACCTGGACCAGCTCAGGTGAAACACCTTCCGAGTAACGAGATGGACAAGCCAGCACAGGTGTAACACATACTGACGAATGAGGTGACACCAATCAGTGTTCCCTACGTGCTAACGGGCTATAAAGTCCAACCTCAAAACATAAATGGAAAAACCAAAGACTGTAAACACCTTAAACCTCTTTGGGCTAGTGGGCAGTAGTTTCACATCCGGATGAAAAGCGTGCCCAAACTGCCTGCTACTCAGGCCCAGAAGCTAGGATATGCATATTATTTGTAGATTTGGATAGAAAACACTCCGAATTTTCGAAAACTATTTGAATAATGTCTGTGAGTATAACATAATTTATTTGGCAGGCGAAACCCCGAGGACAAACCATGCAGGACATTTTTTTTCAGGTCACTGTGTTTTCAAAATACATTCTATGGGAAACTATATTTATGAGGCACATGGTTACAGTTCCTATGGCTTCCACTAGATGTCAACAGTCTTTAGAAATTGGTTGATGTTTTTCTATAGAGAAATGAAGAAGTACAGCTGTTCTCGGAGTGTCAAGCCAAGTGGACTCTATTGTGTTTTGCGCGCGACCTGGAGCCCACTCCACGTTAATTTTATCCGCTATTGAACACAGTATATTCCGTCTTAAATTTGATCGATCATTTATGTTTTAGGATACCTGAGGAAGGATTAGGAAAGTTAGTTGAAATGTTTGGACCAACTTTACAGGTAACTTTGTTTGTAGTCATGTTGGGCGAGTTGGAACGGGTGTATTTCTGAATCAAACGCGCCAAATAAATGGACATTTTGGGGATATAACAAAGGAATTTATCGAACAAAAGAACCATTTGTGATGTTTCTGGGACATTTTGGAGTGACAACAGAAGAAGATCTTCAAAGGTAAGGCATGAATTATATTGTTATTTCTGACTTTCGTGTCGCACCTCCCTGGTTGAAAAATATTGGTCATGCATTTGTATGATGGGGCGCTGTCCTCAGATAATCGCTTAGTTTGCTTTCGCCGTAAAGACTTTTTGAAAGCTGACACGGTGGCTGAATTATTAAGCTTGATTTTGATGTATTACACTTGTGATTTTTTGAAAGTTAAATATTTCAAATAATTTCTTTGAATTTCGCACTCTGCAATTTCATCGGGATGTAGCGGAACGTCTAGTCATAACAGGTTAAGAGAATGCTCACCACCAACAGAAAACAACTTCCATTTCACATTCTAATCAACTACAATGCTTCACCTTCATCAATTTAAATATGGTATCTTCTGCCTATTAAAAACAAGAAAAGTTTATTTTTTCCCTTCCTAAAACTCACTCACTTCTAGAACTCTCATCTTCCTAAAACTCACTTGCTTCTAGAACTCTCGTCCACTTGGAACGAGCCCAAACAAAACTCATCTCCAAAACGGAAAAACGTGCAGTCAAAAAAAGATCCATGCCAACTCACTGGCTAAACGCAAAACAAAACTTTTGACTGCCACACCTTGAGACAATCAGAAACCAAGTTGTCCTCACCATGGACACAAGCATAAAAAACGCTGTGGTTTTGACAAGTAACAATAAATCACTGATATCGATTAGAGGGGAAATCAGGTTGTACATGCTGTTGAAACTAACAACTAAAAAAACACACAGAAATAGGAGATCTTTTAGCTCATTGGTTAGAGGACAACCTGCCGAAGACAGTCAGCTACATTTTGGAGTGATGCATTTCAATTTAGGGGTCGCTAAACAAAGGAACGCAACACTTATTTGTCATCACTCCTCGATATCATGTTGAAATCAATTGTGCCGAGAGGAGGGAGATGACGTTGCACGTCCTGTTAAAATTAACAGCTCAAAAACATGGAATCTGGGAATAATGTGTACATCACTGGTTAGAGGACAATTTGTAGAAAACAGCTAGCTGCATTTAAGTGTTGTATTTTGATTCAAGCGGGTCACCAACATGATAAGTGTAACACAGCTCTTTTTTTGTGAATCAATTTTTGTTAAGTCACATAAATAGTACTCTTTCAATTCAGAGCCTGGATTTCCCCCGAGGCTAATATCCATATTACGCTGAAATCAATTAAATGAGGCAAACGTTTAGGGTTCTACATTGTGAAATTCCTTAAAAATACTCCTACTACAATGTTTAAATATTCTATATTGTGACATCATTTCATTGATATCACGAAACAACACCTTCATGTATGTATTTTCTGATGTTTGATCAGAGATCTTTTATCAGAGTATCTCTTGTCACACTGATCACAGCTATGAGATTTCTCTCCTGTGTGTTCTCTGGTGTAGAGTCAAAGAGCCAGATGTTGTACATCTTTTCCCACATTGACCACAGCTATAAGATTTCTCTCCTGTGTGTATTCTCTGGTGTCTAGTCAGATGGCTAGATCGACCAAAACTCTTCCCACATTGAACACAGCTGTAAGATTTCTCACCTGTGTGTATTCTCTGGTGTCTAGTCAGATGGCCAGATCGACCAAAACTCTTCCCACATTGAACACAGCTGTAAGATTTCTCACCTGTGTGTATTCTCTGGTGTCTAGTCAGATGGCCAGATCGACCAAAACTCATCCCACATTGAACACATCTGTAAGGTTTATCTCCCGTGTGTGCTCTCTGGTGCACTGTCAGCTCTCCAGAGTGACCAAAACTCTTTCCACATTGAACACAGCTGTAAGGTTTCTCTCCCGTGTGTGCTCTCTGGTGCACTGTCAGCTCTCCAGAGTGACCAAAACTCTTTCCACATTGATCACAGCTAAACGGTCTCTCACCTGTGTGTATTCTCTTGTGTTGAGTCAGATGGCAAGATCGACCAAAACTCTTCCCACATTGAACACAGCTGTAAGATTTCTCACCTGTGTGTATTCTCTGGTGTCTAGTCAGATTGTCAGATCGATCAAAACTCTTCCCACATTGAACACAGCTGTAAGGTTTCTCTCCCGTGTGTGCTCTCTGGTGCACTGTCAGCTCTCCAGAGTGACCAAAACTCTTTCCACATTGATCACAGCTAAACGGTCTCTCACCTGTGTGTATTGTCTTGTGTTGAGTCAGATGGCAAGATCGACCAAAACTCTTCCCACATTGATCACAGCTATAATATTTCTCCCCTGTGTGTGTTCTCTGATGAAGTTTAATGCCTGATGAGGTGAATCTCTTCCCACAGTCAGAGCAGCAGTGAGTTCCCTTCCCTGTGGGTCTCTGCAGGCTTTTCCTGAGGTGTTCTGATCTGGAGAGACTCTTCTCTGCCCTGTCAGCATCATGAGGTTGTTGAGGCTCCCCAGAGGATCCACAATAGTCCCGTCTCTCTCCTGTGTGAACAACAAAGTCAGACAGATGATTAAAGACCCACAAAAGTGGAAATCCATTGTAAAAGGTGATGCCAATAGCGTAGCCATGATGTTGTACAACAATTGACGGCTGTAATGAATGTTAAAATGATTTGAATATTGTCTTAAAATGAGCAAGAATAGTCATTATCTTGTATTCACATTAGTAGTAACATCTAAGATTAGAAACTAGAAATAAGTTATTCAGGTTGTTGAAACTAAGCAGTATGCCAGACGACTTTTGGTCTCCAATATCGGCCCCTTTCTGTGTTCGCTAGAATTGCGGCACGAAGGCAATTTGATTGCATAAACTCCTCCTTGCTAATGAGGAAACTGATAGTTATGGATGTAGTATATCTGCCTGGAGCAAATATGGTGAGCAAAGATTTTAGTTCTTCACAATGTATTCTGAATGTGAATGGGGGAAAACTCAGGGGAGTAACCTCCATTTCCAGGTTGCTTATGAGTACATTTCACACTACTTTGGATTATAATTGTAAGGCTCATTTGAATGTCCTATTTAATATGTTTGCTACAGTATTAAGAATTATGTGTAATTATTGAAGAACCACATTAATGACAGTATCCATTTGGGTGTTGTCAATAAAGTAAATACTTTTTTTATTTCACCAGGTAGACCAGTTGAGAACAAGTTCTCATTTACAACTGCGGCCTGGCCAAGATAAAGAAAAGCAGTGCGACAAAAACAACATCACCGAGTTACACGTGGGATAAACAAAAGTACAGTCAATAACACAATAGAAAAATCTATATACAGTGTGTACAAATGGAGTAAGGAGGAAGGGCAATAAATAGGCCATAGTAGTGAAGTAATTACAATCTAGCAAATTAACACTGGGGTGATAGATGTGCAGATGATGTGCAAGTAGAAATACTGGGGTGCAAAAGAGCAAAAAAAAGTAAATAACAACATGGATGAGGTAGGCAGTTGGATGGGCTATTTACAGATGGGCTGTGAACAGCTGCAGCAATCGATAAGCTGCTCAGATGGCTGATGCTTAAAGTTAGTGAGGGAGATACGTCTCCAACTACAGACAGCGGTATGGTAGGGTGCGGGTACAGTGGAGGTAAACCTAGGTAAACCTAGGCATTGAGTGACGATAAGAGAGGTTGCATCTCTGGAGGCACCAGTTATGCTAGGTGAGGTCACTGCAAGTGTGGGAGGTGGGACAAAATAGTTCTCTGAGGCATGTTGAGTGGGACTAGGCATGAAGCGTAAAGCGAGGCATAAAGCAATCACAGGTGTTGATTGGGAGAGCTAGCTAAGACAACAGCGGGTAATCAGCTAACAACAACAGGTAAACTGGAGATGAATGGGCAGACTGGTGCTAGCTTCGGGACAAGGATGTCACTAACGTCTGGCAAAGGCTGGTTGAGGGCACATCGGACGCAATTGCGTCGGCAGGGTCCAGGCCAATTGGCAAAAGAGGTATTGTAGTTGGAGTCATTTTGTTTGCTAGCCGGGACATGCACCTGGCTTGAGGCTAACTGGTGCTAGCTACGGGACAAGGGTGTTAGCCCCTATAGCCAATCCGGTGCAAATATCCAGAGCTTACGGCAGGAATCCGGTGTTGTAGTGGCTTCTAGTCGTCTTAGTGAAGTATGGGAGGCATCAGCTGTGTAGCCGAGTGATTATAGGGTCCACTGAGCAGGCCGGGAGATGGGCCTGGCTCAAGGCTAGCTTCGGGGCTGGGCCACTCGGTGGCAGCTAGCTAGCTGCGATTATCCGGTGTAATGGTCCAGAGCTTACGGCAGGAACACAGCGATTTAGTGGAGAAAAACAGTCCGATATGCTCAGGGTTGATATCGCGCTGTGCAGACTGGCAGGTATTATCCAGGCTAAAAGCGGCTGGTGTCTGAGCTAAAAAGGTAAAGGCCACTAGCAGTGGATAATAATGACTAAATAGCTTGTAGCTGGTTAGCTTCTAATGGCTAGCTGCTGATGGAGGTTCTAGCTATAAGGTCTAAATAAATAAATAGCAGATACGTTTCATAATGGGTGAGGCGTGTTGCCGGAAGGTATATTTAATTTTAAAATGTTAAGAGTGAAATACGACGCCAGGACAGCGGAGTCAATCACCACCTTCCGGAGACACCTGAAACGCCACCTCTTTCAGGAATACCTAGGATAGGATAAAGTAATCCTTCTCACCCCCCCCCCTTAAAAGATTTAGATGCACTATTGTAAAGTGGCTGTTCCACTGGATGTCTTAAGGTGAACGCACCAATTTGTAAGTCGCTCTGGATAAGAGCGTCTGCTAAATGACTTAAATGTAAAATGTAAATATATACAAAAATAGACTAAAAATACATTCCATTTATAACAAACGCATCTTAATGCTACGCCATCTTGGATTACAAGATGACTCTGTTAAAAATCATTGGATTCAGCAAACTTTGAAATTATTTAGTATTTCTGTGCCCATGAAAACTGTTTTCCCAGCATTACATCAGGAGCCACTAAATGATACATAGTTTGAGTGCATTTCAGAATACAAAAAAACTGTCCGACAGCAAGATCCAGTATTTAAGTTGAAGTTCATCATATGACAAGCATAACGTTATGACTATAACTACTGTTCCCTGATGGAGGGAAACTAGGTACAACATACTATCAAATCATCATGTTATGACTATAACTACTGTTCCCTGAAGGAGGGAAACTAGGTACAACATACTATTAAATCCACGGCTCGCTGGAAGCACCACCGTCCACAGGTGATGAGTGAGGCTCGGATTTATTCCTTAAAATGTAATACCGCTCTTCACCAACCCAGGAAAGGGAGGGGACAAACAGGTGTTGAACCTCGATTCCCTCCTTAAGGGAAGAGTAATTATAATCAAAGTTACACTCCCTTTCAGTCGGTCAACTTCGGTACAACATACTATGGGGAAATACAATCATCCCCCAACCGACCCAAACGGATACTAAATGAAACGGCCCCTGACAGACCACCCAGACCTTACCCCGCAAGATGCATCAGTTTTGTCAATTTATTCTTTAGTCTTTTGTTTGAAAAACTCCTGTCAATGTTGAGTAAGGACGCACACCTGATTACGCATTTTGTAGTAGGACTAGTCTACCTGGCATGCACACAAATGTAGGCCTATAAATGTGCCCATTTGGGGATACCTGATTATTTCTGATTGTCCTAATGCACCACCAATAATGAGTTGTGGAGCTTCTCAAAGTAATTTGTCTTCACCTCCAAACAGCAAGTAAACAAAGTCTGAGGGCAGGAAACTGAGCATATTGTATACAATGTTGCAAGCTTGCTACCCGAGTTTCCTGACCCAGTTGATAGTTGATACAATGTTTCAAGTTGGTTGTAGACAGGCCATGTGCAGCCAATGTGATTTCTAGGATATTTATTTTTATCAGGATATTTTCTACCTGCAGAATGTCATGTTTGCATGTGTTGGCTTTATGTAGGCTATTGTTTTTACATAGTTGGCAATGGCAATAAAAGTTACCTATGGCCAGTCCTTGTATTCATAGTGTAGTGAATTCTGGGGGTAGCCCTGAGCTGAACTCAAACCTGGGTCCAGCAACCGTCAAGCCAACACCTTATAACTGTTACGCCAAGATGTCTTTACTTCTTGACGATGTCGCTAGTTGTTGGGTTACGGTGGCTACAATATCGCTCTCTATGAATTTGAGAGTGGTTACACTTCTCCTTCCCCCATCCATCAACTGTTTACCAAACCAAGTCTCTGGGCAGCCATTTTGTTTGTTTAAAAAACCCACACAACCCAGCAATCTGCAGATCAAACAATAACAAATCTGTCATTCCACCACTGTTTTGGTAATACAATGATTATAGGGTTGGAGAAATATAACTACTCTCAAATTCATAGACAGACCTATGGATGCAAGGACTGACCATCCATATCAACATTATAGTTTTAACCATGTTGAGGCTATACAGTGTTGATTTACATTGTTTCTAAACATTATAGTAAAAAAAAGCTTATTTGGGGTTCTGATGGGGTACAACAGTTGAACTAAGCTTATGAGGCATGTGTTATATTCTTCAAGAATCAATGGCTAAAAATAAATAATTTAAAAGTCAAAATATGGATGTAGCAATTGCAGATTTCCACCTTAACAGCAAACATCAATTCAACAACTGCAGAGTTTGTGCCTGTTTTTTAGACAGTACTTACTAGTGTTAATCCGGGAACGGTTTCTCAGAACCATTGTATGGCTAAATTCATTGTTAGAACCATTGGATGCCTTAAGATGCGTTTGGGAAACTGGGCCGAGATATCCAGTTTCCTCCTCCTCTTCCGATGTAACAGTCATCTCCCCCTCCTCTTTCACTCTATAAACTGCTTCATCCTCCCCTTTTACTGTAACATCCTCCTCCTCTTTCACTCTGAACGCGTCTCCCTCTTCTTTCACTGAAACGTCTTTCTCTTCTTCTTTCACTGTAAAAGCCTCACCCTCTACTTGTTTTTGTATTGTAACATCCTTCTCTCCATTCTCCTCTTTCACGAAAATGTTCAGCCACAGACCCTCTTTCTCTTCCTCCTCTCCTTTTACTGTGATATCTTCCTCCTCTTCATCAGGAGAGTAGCTTAGTGACCGCATGGTCGAGGATGTTAGCTAGGCTAATGCTAACTTAACCAGACCGCTAGCTGACTAATAACAATACTGTAAATATGAAATTAAATCGGATAACTAACTAGACGACAGGAGTGGGTTTAAAACACAGTGGCTAAAATACACTAAAGCGTCTAAAGAGCAATATTGGTTAGGCTATTTTGTCTAGCAAGCTACCCAGGTGTCTGACTAACTGTTGTTGCTGATGTTGAAAGGAGCGTTCCGTCCACTAGATTATACGTCACGCCAACAGCTTAACCTTAAATTCCCAAACCGCCATCTGTTGACTGGAGTGGGTAACGCAGATGAGTAAAATGTATATTTTATCATCAGACAAGAAGTTAAAGTGTAGGGAGCATGATTTTTTACTCACCAGTGTAACAATACATTGTGGTTAAAGACTTAGTAAGCTAGTTGTAGACACGATATGGTTACCTATAAGTACAAACAGTTATGCTTTTTCGTTATTACATATTTATTCACTTTTTTTGTGAACTCTTCCATACTACCCACAATGCAGTATTTCCTCACGTCATATGGATGATAAACTCTGTGCTACTGAGTTTGTATGCCAGTGTAACGGTGTAATGAAGTTACATTTTAAAAATATATTTAACTAGGCAAGTCAGTTAAGAACAAATGATTATTTACATTTACGGCCTGCCTCTGCCAAACGCTAACCTAGACGATGCTGGGCCAATTGGGAGCTGCCCTTTGCGACTCCAAATCATGGCTGGTTATGATACAGCCTGGATTTGAACCAGGGTCTGTAGTGGGTCTGCAATTTGTGTTTTAGTAACTACTGTTGTTGGTTTGGCGTCAAATAAGCCTCTCTTCTCTCTTTGTATGGTATTTGCCGAATCTCAGTTTTCCATGTGGGTTTTATGCCAAGGTTCCCTCTTTCAATTTGGTAGCAAACTGAAAATTGCATCTTCTTTAGGTTTGCTATTTTTATTCTGTCATCTACTGATCATTCATCCACACTGTGTGTCTCATCAATGCAGGCAATTTATGACAAATGTATAAAGTACATGTTTTATAAACTCATGAACACCAGCGAGTTTATTAGCCCGGTATTGTTAGTTTTGGTGAATTATACTTCTTATACGTATACCTTCGCCACCAGAGGGAGACATTGAGTAATCTTTCAGGTTAATTTGATAATTTTTGATACTAAAATGGATGACAGTTTATTCTGATGTAGTGAATATGAGACACATGGAAATAATGTATTTATTTTTATTGTAGTAAATTAGAAATTAGTAGGAATTGTTAAATCCACCATAGGATCACAATAACTTTGATAACTTTGATAGACATTTCAACTGTTTTTTTGTTAGTATATTTATAGGTCAGATTTATGTAGAATTGCTGTGGGAGTGCTATTTATATCCCGTCACTACTGATCATTCATCCATACTGTGTGTGTCCCATCATTGCAGCTTTGGAAATAAATGAACTATCCATCCATTGCTCCTTCCTGTGTTGACTCACTGACTTGAGGGAAGGGACTAGGAACTAGCTCGATATCTAGGAAGGTCATGCTAGGTTGATATCTAGCTCAAGCTTCACCTCATGTTTTTCATGAACTGTGTGATTGTGTTATCTAGTGGGAACCCGTTAGCACGGTAGGCTCTGGTGCCTTCTTGCTGTGGGCTCAAATCAAAAGAGAAAATCAACCAGCTTGCTCCTTTATATTCTGTCAACTTTTCGATATGGATGTTATGTTTGATACCGGAGCTACGAGCCATGCGTCCAAATCACTAAACAATCATTCAAAGCAGTGTGCTGACGCCTGTATGACTTTATTAGCAGCACGTGATCAATGGCGCCTGAAGCATCATTTCATCGAACAGCCTGATTGGTTTGGTATTGGGCTTGTTCAACGCTGCAGGCGATTGCCAACTGACTGATCTACAAATCACTATACATCATAAATAACTACTCATTATTATTTATAAATCAGTTAGTCAGTCAATTTACCCACAATGCAGTATGGATTTGATGTTCTTGATCAAGGCCAGTGATTTAGTAGAAGACATAAAGGCTACGCTGCTACGGTGTAGGACGTCATCTATAATAATGTGGCTGTTCAAAATTCTGTTTCGCTCAAAGCCTTGAGTAATGAACCTATTTTTGACACAATTGGCTGGAAAGCATCAATGCTTCAGGAAGCTTTGTTTCCCCATCACTACTTTTCAGCATGTTCTCTGTGAAGAAGACTGGGAGTTTTGTAACTTTTACAACCTTGGTTTACTGCTAGCGCGCTAGCTGACTGACACCTGTAATCTTTATATTTTGGATTTTGGGGATTTTCCCTGCCATCATTCTGTATGTCTCTGGCTAAGTTAACTGCATATAGCTAACATTCTTTGATATTTGGTCAGATGGCGTTATGTATTTCCAAAACGTTGGTTTATTTCAATCACTCAAGTCATGAGTGGAAACGATTAATTTGGTTTAAATTGAAGTTATTTCTGTTGTTTACATCATAGGGAATAGGCTGGTCCTCCATATTACTTCACACCTGACTTTGGCATTCTTCTGAATTATGATTTGATTTCCAGGTTTTAATTAAGTATAATATTTAAGATGACTGATTAGAAAAGTATCATCCAACCATCAGGTGTCTCACTGCATCCTCATTTGTCATGTTTTGAAATATACAGACAGACGGATTAAAAGTCATTTTACATTGTATAACTACTTCTGACAGCCAACTTTCTAACTTCTCCCATAACTTTATGACGTAACATTCCCAGAAGGATTATTGAGTCATTGTTAGTTTTACATTTACATTTACATTTAAGTCATTTAGCAGACACTCTTAAGACATGACTCGTTGTGCTGTAGAATTTGTGAATTATGTCTCTTGTATAATAAGGGACTATCATTTGTCCCAACATCACAGGCCACAGACTTTGATACAGTTCAAGACTTCCAAAAGTTTTTCCTGTTTGAAATCAACAGAGTTTTTTTTATACACCTGCCAATTTAAATCCATTACATGAGACAAGTTACCGGACAGGACATATTGCTAATGTTCTTCATATTGATAACCTGAATGACAATTAACTTGTGGGCAGTGGTGGTGTTGACGGCCTATTGGATGACGTCGTCCATCGGGATTCCCCAAAAAAGAAGACACACTGGATTGATCACTGTAGTCAGATGTGAAGGAGGAGGTTGATCATCAGGAGTCAGATGTGAAGGAGGAGGTTAATCATCAGTGAAACTCTAGGATTGTGGCTGGGCTGGCGTTTACACTTCCAGCTTGGTCATATATTTTGATACATTGAATGTTGATATTGTGAACCTGTGTTATATATTTGTACCTCCTGTTTCAGGAAGTGATGTCACTAAGTACTGCCCCTATAAAGACTGGGTCTTGTAGATGACATGGAGCCAGTGGGTTTGGCGACGAGTATGAAGCGAGGGCCAGCCAACGAGAGCGTACAGGTCGCAATGGTGGGTAGTATATGGGGCTTTGGTGACAAAACGGATAGCACTGTGATAGACTGCATCCAATATGTTGTGTAGGGTATTGGAGGCTATTTTGTAAATGACATCGCCAAAGTCGAGGATTGGTAGGATGGTCAGTTTTACAAGGGTATGTTTGGCAGCATGAGTGAAGGATGCTTTGTTGCGAAATAGGAAGCCAATTCTAGATTTAACTTTGGATTGGAGATGTTTGATGTGGGTCTGGAAGGAGAGTTTACAGTCTAACCAGACACCTAGGTATTTGTAGTTGTCCACGTATTCTAAGTCAGAGCCGTCCAGAGTAGTGATGTTGGACAGGCGGGCAGGTGCAGGCAGCGATCGGTTGAAGAGCATGCATTTAGTTTTACTTGTATTTAAGAGCAATTGGAGGCTACGGAAGGAGAGTTGTATGGCATTGAAGCTTGCCTGGAGGGTTGTTAACACAGTGTCCAAAGAAGGGCCAGAAGTATACAGAATGGTGTTGTCTGTGTAGAGGTGGATCAGAGACTCACCAGCAGCAAGAGCGACATCATTTATGTATACAGAGAAGAGAGTCGGTCCAAGAATTGAACCCTGTGGCACCCCCATAGAGACTGCCAGAGGTCCAGACAGCAGACCCTCCAATTTGACACACTGAACTCTATCAGAGAAGTGGTTGGTGAACCAGGCGAGGCAATCATTTGAGAAACCAAGGCTGTCGAGTCTACCGATGAGGATGTGGTGATTGACAGAGTCAGAAGCCTTGGCCAGATCCATGAATAGGGCTGCACAGTAATGTGTCTTATCGATGCGGGTTAAGATATCGTTTAGGACCTTGAGCATGGTTGAGGTGCACCCATGACCAGCTCTGAAACCAGATTGCATAGCAGAGAAGGTATGGTGAGATTCGAAATGGTCGGTAATCTGTTTGTTGACTTGGCTTTCGAAGACCTTAGAAAGGCATGGTAGGATAGATATAGGTCTGTAGCAGTTTGGGTCAAGAGTGTCCCCCCCTTTGAAGAGGGGGATACCCGCAGCTGCTTTCCAATCTTTGGGAATCTCAGACGACACGAAAGAGAGGTTGAACAGGCTAGTAATAGGGGTGGCAACAATTTCGGCAGATCATTTTTGAACTATCCAGATTGTCCAGATTGTCTAGCCCGGCTGATTTTTAGGGGTCCAGATTTTGCAGCTCTTTCAGAACATCAGCTGACTGGATTTGGGAGAAGGAGAAATGGGGAAGGCTTGGGCGAGTTGCTGTGGGGGGTGCAGTGCTGTTGACCGGGGTAGGAGTAGCCAGGTGGAAAGCATGGCCAGCCGTAGAAAAATGCTTATTGAAATTTTCAATTATAGTGGATTTATCAGTGGTGACAGTATTTCCTATCTTCAGTGCAGTGGGCAGCTGGGAGGAGGTGTTCTTATTCTCCATGGACTTTACAGTGTCCCAGAACTTTTTTTGAGTTAGTGTTGCAGGAAGCAAATTTCTGCTTGAAAAAGCTAGCCTTGGCTTTTCTAACTGCCTGTGTATAATGGTGTCTAGCTTCCCTGAACAGCTGCATATCACGGTGCTAATGCAGAACGCCATAGGATGTTTTTGTGTTGGTTAAGGGCAGTCAGGTCTGGGGAGAACCAAGGGCTATATCTGTTCCTGGTTCTAAATTTCTTGAATGGGGCATGCTTATTTAAGATGGTTAGGAAGGCATTTAAAAGAAATAACCAGGCATCCTCTACTAACGGGATGAGATCAATATCCTTGCAGGATACCCCGGCCAGGTCAATTAGAAAGGCCTGCTCGCTGAAGTGCTTCAGGGAGCGTTTGACAGTGATGAGTGGAGGTCGTTTGACCGCTGACCCATTACGGATATAGGCAATGAGGCAGTGATCGCTGAGATCTTGGTGTAAGACAGCAGAGGTGTATTTAGAGGGCAAGTTGGTTAGTATGATATCTATGAGGGTGCCCGTGTTTAAGGCTTTGGGGAGGTACCTGGTAGGTTCATTGATCATTTGTGTGAGATTTAGGGCATGAAGCTTAGATTGTAGGATGGCTGGGGTGTTAAGCATGTTCCAGTTTAGGTCGCCTAGCAGCACGAGCTCTGAAGATAGATTGGGGGCAATCAGTTCACATATGGTGTCCAGAGCACAGCTGGGGGCAGAGGGTGGTCTATAGCAGGTGGCAACGGTGAGATACTTGTTTTTAGAGAGGTGGATTATTAAAAGTTCAAATTGTTTGGGTACAGACCTGGATAGTAGGACAGAACTCTGCAGGCTATCTTTGCAGTAGATTGCAACACCGCCCCCTTTGGCAGTTCTATCTTGTCTGAAAATGTTGTAGTTTGGGATGAAAATTTCAGAATTTTTGGTGGTCTTCCTAAGCCAGGATTCAGACACAGCTTGAACATCCAGGTTGGCAGAGTGCTAAAGCAGTGAATAAAAAAAAACTTAGGGAGGAGGCTTCTAATGTTAACATGCATGAAACCAAGGCTATTACGGTTACAGAAGTCATCAAAAGAGAGCGCCTGGGGAATAGGGGTGGAGCTAGGCACTGCAGGCCCTGGATTCACTTCTACATCACCAGAGGAACAGAGGAGGAGTAGGATAAGGGTACGGCTAAAAGCAATAAGAATTGGTCGTCTAGAACGTCTGGAACAGAGAGTAAAAGGAGGTTTCTGAGGGCAATAAAATAGCTTCACGGTATAATGTACAGACAAAGGTATGGTAGGATGTGAATACAGTGGAGGTAAACCTAGGTATTGAGTGATGATGAGAGAGATATTGTCTCTAGAAACATAATTGAAACCAGGAGATGTCATCACATGTGTGGGTGGTGGAACTAATAGGTTGGATAAGGTATAGTGAGCAGTACTAGAGGCTCTACAGTGAAATAAGCCAATAAACACTAACCAGAACAGCAATGGACAAGGCATATTGACATTAAGGAGAGGCATGCTTAGTCGAGTGATCAAAAGGGTCCAGTGAGTAGTGAGGTTGGTTGGGGTCACAGCGATTCAGACAGCTAGCCGGGTCATCGGTAGCAAGCTAGCATAGGATGGAGGTCTGTTTTTAGCCACCTCGTGCGTTTCCGTCGGTAGGATTAGTGGGGTTCCGTGTGGTAGAGGGGATCAATCCAATTCGCAAAAAAAACCCAATAGATATAGTTATAGAGGCCCAAGAAAAAAAAAGAAAAAAAAATATATATATATATTGTCCGATAGGTCTACTCAGATAGACAGCTAACGATTAACGGACCGCAGATGGGCGTTCAGGTAACGTCACGACTGAGGAGCCAGCCGGATAACTCCCTCGGGCAGATAATGTCGGTAGTACAGTTGTGAAGGCCCGGTGGGGTTCCGCATTGGCAGTAAAACGGGTCCGGATAGGTGATTGTAGCCCAGGAGTGACTGATGGAACTCTTCAGCTGGCTAGCTCCGGAATAATTGATGTTTGCTCCGGAATCGACGTAAGCCAATAGTCACACGGATAGCAGCTAGCTAGCTGCGAGATCCAGGTATAAATGAGTTTGCGGTTGAAATCCGGGGACATGGAGAGAAAAATAGGTCCGGTATGTTCCGGTCCGAGCTGCGCCTTACAAAACTGCCGATAGATTTTCGAGCTAAAGGATAGCTGATGACCACAAACCGTGGTTAGCTGAATACTAATGATTAGCCAGTAAAGAAGCTAACTAGCTTCTGATTAGCTTCAGGCTAGCTTCTGGCTAGCTTCTGTTTCGCTTCTGGTTAGCATCTATTGAGGATTACAGATTTGAGGTAAATAATACTTTCTTTTTTAAATATAAATTGGTGAGGCGGGTTGCAGGAGAGTGTTTTGAAGATGAGTTTATGGAAAATAAAAAATATATATAAAAAGGTATGCGAAGTTGTAAATAAATATATATAAATCATATATATATATACGGGACACGACAAGACGAGGACAAAAGACGTCTGACTGCTATGCCATCTTGGTGGGGTTTTGTTATACTGGATACTACAGCTATACAGGATACTACAGTTATTCAGGATACTACAGTTATACTGGATACTACAGTTATAACTACACATAGTTATTCCAAAGGTGGGCTACTTACTATCCACTGTTTGCAAGCCACCATTGCTGATCTATTTCTTTTATTTATTTCACCTTTATTTAACCAGGTAGGCAAGTTGAGAACAAGTTCTCATTTACAACTGTGACCTGGCCAAGTGATAGAGAAATTCTAAATTACTCTATGCTTTAATTGCCAAAACTAATTTCACACTCGTTTCTATTCATTAATGAGGTGTAAGTTCATTAATTATGCATGAAGTAGATCGAGACCAGTCTTAAAAGCCAGGTAAAGAGCGTTTAATTCCAGAGAGTACTAAATGCTTACACACATTACCACAGGTTATAAACTGAAAATGACGTCAGCGTTTTCCAAACGTTCCGTTTCACAAACAGAGGGCCCCTCTAATTCTCAAGCCTCCGCGTTATCAGCACGAAGTCAAAGCCAGTCAGCATAAATCAACATTCCCGACCATTTTGGAGATGGCCCGTTCCCACCACCTGGAGATTTGTACAACTGAATGAATTTAAGGAACAGACCTTCATTGTTACTAAACTTCCTGACTACATTATATACAATTGTGAAAGGGAGCAAGAGGGACAGTACATTATAGCATTTGGACTAGTCAGTTTCTGATTGGAATGTATACATAATTAGTCATTTCAAACATATTTTCCTCTATCAATCCTCCCTTTGATCAAATATTATACATTCAAATCTACAAAATAAAAATATTATTATAAATGTTTACCCGACTCTTCACCCATCTTTAATCAAATCTAACCTTAACTCCAACTGTTTTTAAATCTGCATCAGAATCATAACTCCTCTTTCAGGATTCTTTCTTTTTTTTTCTTTTTACAATCTTTATCAAAAAACAGTTTAATCATTGAAACAAATTACAATCTAATTCCCCTTCATCTCAACACTATTCTCATCAAACATAAATTCCCCACAAATGACAGATCCGGATTCGTCCACTTCCTCTGTAGACATGCCTTCAGTCCTCCATGGGTCAGAACCTGGAATCGGCCCATAACGCACCATCTGTAGTGTCATTGATCTTTCCAGAATCCTGGAAACAAGGCCTCGCACACAGGGAATTAGACAACAGCCGCATAAAATTAAAACAGTCATACAGGTAGATACAGCCCAAAACACCACATTTTTCCATAAATACTGTCTACCCAATTTAGTTCAGAGAAGTATCCACCCCAGAGTTTCTGCCAACCCGTGAGCCAGGGTGGTCAAACCAGCTGAGGCTTCGGGCACTGATTCGTCCGGAGCCGTGCTACCCGGGATGTAAGACATGGTCCTGATTACCACGCCCACTTCCTCCTTTTATGCTATGCAATTCTATTCTGTCAGGTCTTCCAGCTGGTTGCTTCAGTCTGTTCTACAAAACCTTTAATAACACCTTTGGTATTCCTGCTAAAGCGCTGTTGATTACCATAACTATAATTACACACCTCGTGGAACCCCAATGTTATCAATATATACTCTGTCGTCAAAAGACCCAGATGGAGCATCTCTTCTCTCTCGTTTTGGCTAACTTCATGTCTTGGTGTTGTATGAGTGTAAAAGGCATTCCTAACCCGTCCAAACAGTCAAACTCATTCCCCCGCACAACCACCAGATGGCGACACTGGCCCATTTTATTTCATTGAAATCCCCAGAGTTCAACCAGCCTGTCAATTCAGACATGGTCTCGTCAGTGGTCATTTTCTCTGTACCAACTTGGTTCCTGGGGATATAAATAGTGACAACTGTCATTATCTGGCATTCCTGCTTTCATGAACAGCTTTACCATACATGCCATTCCCTTAGGGAATTAATTCCGTTCAGTGGAAAAGGGATAGTTGTTAACTGGGGTTTAGCGTTCGCACAGACATAACATTCTTCTTTAGCCACTGATCTGGCCGTATTGAATCCATTCCAACCATAAGTTGGACTCCCCAAACCCAGTCTCCACTTCTATAACTTCTTTGAGGTCTTTGGTCTGAACTATTCGTACCTTTATACAATACTTCCTCTGTTCAGGAACACAGTCCAAAACGCCAACCCTTACTATACTCCACCTGGTCCCAAATTGAGTGTATGGGTTTACGTAGCCATCCCTTTCAGTGTGAGCTATGACCTGTCCACGATCAATATGGTGATTTACACAAATACTTCCCATAGAGTCCCATGGTTCTAGACTGCCAAGGGGTGAATGACCCCAATTGATCTACACAAAATTCTACTGAGAGATCCTTGCCCAATTCCACCCTCACTTCCTTACTATTTTGTTTCAGTGACCTTCTGAGAATCTTAGGTAACATCCCATTTCCCTCATCTAGCACATGAGTCAAATTATCCTCTTTGGCACTTTCCGGGGGATCATGGTGAATCAGGAATATGGCCCCCACAATAAAACAGCTCAGGACGGTCAGTGCGCACATGAAGCCCCACCCTCTCCCCGAGAACATATCAACAGCCAGAGGCCAAGCCATCACTTCACTTCTATGAACGCTCACAGCTGGGGAAAGGTCGGGTATAGGGAATCTTCAGAAGGAGTTTGACCCCCGTTCCATATGGGTCACGGTTCCTCTCCTACTCCTGTGATCGTCCGACAGTGCTAGTGTGACTTACCCCCCTACAATGTGTGATATGTACCCAGGTAGCTCTTTCGGCTAATCTCACAGCGAAGGCAGTCACCAGTAGTATTTGGAATGGTCCCTCCCACCGAGGCTGCTTCCAGTTTTTTTTTCTTTTTAGTGATTGGATCCAGATCCAGTCTCCTGGTTGAATCTCGTGTGCCACCTCCCTCTGTAGTTCTCCTGCTGGGCATAAAACTTTTGACCATACAGGTTTGGTTAATAAAACAGTTTCTTATTCGTCAAACCAATTAACATTTAAAAAAAAAATGTATTAGTTAATTATCCCGTAGGTCACATCCTATTCTAGAACACTATTTACCCATCCCCCTTTTGTTACCTGGCTCTGCCCAGGTAACAACCTTGCCTTATTCTTATACAATGACTTAGATAAGATTTAGTGAATTATCCTTATGTCTGAAATTCCATTTAGGATGTTATCTTTGCTCTTCCTGGCCCCCCCTCTAACTTCTCTGCTCTCCAACCTTCAAGGTCTCTGCAGTGCGGCGGAGGGCTCCTCTGTATGTTTCTCATGTTTTCCAAATTTGAACTACATGGGAACTACAAACCCATGGACCCTCTTTTAGAAAAAAAAAACATGTCTATGAGCGGCTTTTCTCCAAATTCCTTAATCAATCTATCTTAATCCTAACAATAATCCTAACTCCTCATAGATGTCCTATATTCCTGTTAAATATAATACTATTTAAAAACGTATAATCTAATAAATGCTAACCATATTAAAAATCCTTTCTACACTAACAAGCCCTCTCCTTGGGGACCCTCAGTATTCTATCTGACAATAACATGGATTTAATGTGTTGCAAAGTGTGGAATAAAACTTTGGTCCTGTAAAACAGAGTAAAGCAGAACAAAGCATTCTTATAACCCATCTGGTCCTCTCAGCTATTCTTATCCAGCACCAGGTGGGCACCATGCCACCCTTCACGACAGGGAGAACAAACATACATGGGTCATCCTCAGTCAGTCTTATCCTCCCCTCAAAGCATGCTTCACCTCAGCCTCTCCAACTGGAGCATCAAGCAAAGGCATCATGCCTGAAGCCTTCACCACATCTGTAACAGACTTCTTAAAGCACGGTATGATGCAAGCAGCACATCACATCAATAACTAATAATACAAGAATTAGGGTCAGAAATCCAGTAACCATCATACCAGTGTACTTACCAAACCAGGCCAAGAGAACAGACTCCTCCACCCCCCCCCCCCCCCCCCCCCCGTGACCTCATCTTAGCAGATAGTGCATCAAGCCCGCCTTAGATATACTACCATCTGGACTGGTATTATTAGGAATATACGTGCAACATTGTTCACCGAACATCTTGCAGATTTCCCCTGACTGGCAAGAAGCATATCCAAGGCAAGTCTATTCTGTCTGGAAACCCCAAATGTGGCCTCAAGCTGTTCAGACATACCAGTGAGTGCATCACGGGAGTAATTCACAAAACGCTGTTGATTATAGTAGATATAATTAATCCATGCAGTCTGTCTAGCATCCACTATGGCTAGACCCATAGTAGGTAGTAAGTGCCAGAGTCCATCATTCCTACCCAAGGCCTGAAACTCATGAGGAATCCCCACTGGCACTCCCAACAGGTTAGTGTGTATGTCAACTGCATCCTCTGTCCATGGAGCACTACATCTATGTCTCCCATGGGATGGAATGTTTTCAGGTCCCCTGGATACAGAACCCAGCAGCTGTTCAGCAGCAACATCAACAATGGTCAGTGGAATTATCAAACTGGTCAGACCACACGTACCTTGCCATTCTCCTCTAAGAATGGGTCTCAGCACTCTTTTGGCTCCACACATCCACCACACATCAGCCAGACCACTAGTTTGGTTTAGGCCTGTAACTGGCCAAGTGGAATTAATGGTTATGTTACTACTGCAATCAGCTTCAGGCAATCTCCCATAATCAATGCCATTACCTGTACCCGTGATGCACTCGTAATTGCCCCCATATGCCTCAACACCCCAAGAGGCCTGATGAGGAGGTACTGCAGGAAACACAAGGCTCAAAGAGGAACAGAGGGTTGAATTGGGCTTAACCTGGTAAAAACTTCTCAGAATACACAACCACCCCTCTCCTTCTCCTACAGCAAATGGGTGTGTAGCCAGAACAGGTCTAGCATGACTACAAATAATGCAGTCCTTTCTTCTCAGGGTTTTAGCTGTGTACCTCATATAAGACAGCCACAAATTGTCCCTACCATCAAAACCAGTCTCAGTTCCTAATTGATCAATAGCCGAATAGTCTCTAACATTAATTACCTGAATGGTATTTTTAACACAGTGGTGGTAGAGGAGTGTGTCCGGTTACCTCTGGTCTTGGCAGTACCTTAATAGAAAACACACCCACCGTGTCTGTCCCGGTCCTTTGTAGTCCGGGGGTGTAAGTGCCTGCATCAGAGAGCTTAATAGTTTTGATGGTTAGTAGGATTTCATCACCTTTACAAAGTTCAACAGTACTCCCAGGTTTCCCCCATATCATGGAAAACCTATCCACCTTTGTGGGATCCCCTAATGCTATAAGGATATCCTCTTCTCCAGTCCCAGAACTGTCCCAAGTTGGTTATCATGTAATCCCCATACGGACACCCTCCCCCATTACACAGGTAATGTCCCCCGTCTTTTGACACTCCTGTACACGGGTGTTAAAATCAAATAAAAATACCTCAATTTCTTCCCTGCCCTGTTGGCTCAAAATATGTTATCTTCCCCTATTTATTCTCAATGATGAACATGACTTTCTCTCTGTTACAATACAGACTTCCTAATAGCCCATTCAAAAAAAAAATCACAGCTAATGTTATAAGACAGAATCCTGAACCACTTTCTCATTTGCGGTTCAAACAGTAATTCTAAACCCTCAACCAAAACTGCTTAATTTCTAATGAATTTACCTTAACACTAGTAACTCAATATGACCCCATTCATTATACAAATGACTCTCCCCTGGGGCTGATCAGACCCCAGAAGCCAGTCATGATAAGGTCAAAAGGTCATACCATATTAGACATAAAGATCCCTTTTATCCTTACAATAGAAATAGTCACCTGTATAATTCAAACCCATAAAAAAACATCTCATTAGGTTCCATATGTGAGCGTGCCTCTTTAAAATCTCCTTGCACTAAAACAAATCGTTCTAACAGTTGTTTTATATATATATAATTTGCAGACCTTTTTCAATTTGGTCGTTTAAAGCTGCTCTCTCCCCCAAAATTATAATCCCAGGAGGCCTCTAAAAGTGACACCACATCCCTAACTATCATTCACTAATGCTACCTCGAATCAGAAACTCAATAAGTGAACTATAACTAAAACCTAATGATAATTCCCCTTTGACTCAAATCATTAATCATAAGTTTTAAACATCGTCTACGGATATGTTTACTTAAATGACCATGCTACCTTTAGATACAATTCACCCGATAACATTATTATCCAATGCATTACTTTTTCTCTCTGCCGCAATGTCGTACATTTCACAGTGTAAGGAATCCGTAATTTAATCCCCGATATTTAATAAATATGCATTCACATTTCTCTCATGGCTCTTTTAATTTACTTACTTATGGGTAACTTTCATCCGTTCCGGAACAAAGAGTTCTACCTAAACCCGCCAGAACACACTGTTCAACTAAGTTAAATCAAACCCTAAAATTGACTATAACCAATAAACAAATAAACAAAACACTTTTATCTCAACTTCTGAAAGGTTTACTCGAAGCCTCGATACACACACTAATTAGCCATACAGTTTGCTCCGTTATTCCCAGTCTTCTGGTGACAAAAGTGTCGCGCTAGTGACGTCATCATCAAGCGCTCAATCTGCCAATTCGTAGCGACTTCAAATGAATTGTAAATAATTCTTGTTCGATTAACCAAACCTAATTTTTCACATCTGTTCAAATCCTGAATTATAATTTACCACCCCAACCAATCATCTCTAAATTCGCCAATTTTATAAAAGCTTTTTGATGGGCATAAATCATAATTGTCTCTTTGTTATCATTTAGAATCCATTTTGCTCTAAATACCTGTCTCGTCTTTGACTTAGTATTTTAATTACAACTCTATTCCCAATACGTTATTCACTTGTCTAATTACAACTCAGACCAGCATTAGCGAGTGCTCGCCTTAAAAATGCCTTGTCTCTGGGAACAGGGAAATCCCCTTAACCCAAACATTTACTCCTACAACGACACCCAATAATTCTTATGATCCCTTCACGTCGTTCGTTTTAAATCTCTTGATGTTTCATGTAACTTATTTTTCTCTCTTTGAATTGTCGTCCCACAATATTTTTTCCCACTGTCATACACTCAAACCACTGTGATTACCGTGCACTGTCTCTTTAAGATAAGACTTTTCATTTGTTCCCCGCAACGAGAACGGAAATCAGATCATTTTTAGAATACGTTACTTTTTGTTCAAATTCACTGGTGTTACCTTAACCAAAGATCAATAATCAGAAAAACAATCACAACTTCTTATGATTAAACTATTCTTACCTAATTTATAGTCCAAATCGTTGCACTATATAGCCCCATTGAGTGTCTAGCAATTCCTTTGCTTGGCTGTAGGCACAAATCTGCCCGCCTTTGTAAAATATATATTCCCTATTTAGATTGAGTTCAGTTTTAAATTCTAATCATCAGAGTAAACTCAACCGAATTTCTCAATTTACTATACCCTAACATTAAATGTACCATGTTTTTGTGTTAAACTTCTCATGTCAATTGATTCATAATTAGCCGTAACGTCCAGGCAGGCTGGAATTGTATTGTATCTCTCCGGTATCCCCTCCATTTAACTTTAGGTAACTCTCTTCTATGATACATCTATTTAATTACGACTCTCATCTCAATACATTATTCCACCAGATCATTTTGGGCGAAATAGCGTTTTACATCGACATTGCCTCGCCATTATTTTTAATGACTTCTTTTATCAATTCTATCTAGAACACATAATATCCGTTCCGTTATATCTTTTGCAAACACTGATGACCGTATTTTTCAGGCAAAACATGCAAATAGGTCAATTACGATCTAAAATCAATTTTAGTTAAACGGGAACCGAACCGTGGATTACCGTAGGTGAGACTGCCGCGCTCACCACTCCCCTACCAGCACAATGGAATTTGTGCTACCGCAAATATACCCATTTTCACAGTTAATTGTATTTGTTACTCCGACATCTAGACAACAGAAAATAGCCCAAATTTAAACGCCCAACGTTTTCTCTCAGTTTAGGATTCTCATTAATCTAAAGTCTGACATTTAACTCACCCGTATACAGTAATCACCTGTTCCGTTTCTTCCCACGGAACCTCAACCACACGATCACTTTTCACTATCAAGAACACTGACTACCAAGAACTGGGAAAGACCCCCCATACATACATGCTCGATCTCCCGTCAGTTCTGGGGCTTCTTTCGAGGCCTTTCTCCCCATTCTTAATCCTTACCGTTACTAGTAGCTATGGTCTTTAAACACTTATCTATGCCTTTCTATATAATTTTAAATTCTATGTGCGTGCAGTTCTATAAATTTGTAATTTACCGTTACTTAGTTACTTCTAGTTACTATTCTGCTTGCCATGTGTGTGTCCCTTTAAAAATAATCAGTATGTATTTTCCATCTCGGTCGGGTGCGTTTCTCATGATTTAAGTTTAGCTCTTTTATGGAAATTTTACTCTACTAAAGTCTGACATTAAATCTCACCCGTATACAATACATTACTGTTCCTTTAGGACTTTTACTAAAATTGTCGCTCCAAATCAGCCTACTTGTAGGGTTGACCGAAGACAAATAGACCGAGTCTCCAAAGTCTCCGTCCACTCGTCGTTCAATCTGATATTAGTTTTCACCCGTACATAGCGATCACTACAGTAATCCCTATTCCTTTAGGACTTTGAACTAAAATATCGCCCCAAATATAGCTTAATCTGTAGAGTTGATTGAAAATGACCAACGGAAAAGCAACTCAATTGTTCCCCATAATCTAAATAAAGACCTTTATATCTATGGGGTCACTTGTTCCGTCTTTCCGCTGGATACATTGTTCAATCTGACATTTAACTCACCCGTATACAGTAATCATCGTTCATTTAAAAATAATCAGTATGTATTTTCCATCCTGTGAACCGCGTCCATAGAAGACTTTTGATCGGACATCACATTTTCCCCATAGGATATTCCTTCTGGGACTTTCAACGTAAAATGTCTCAAATCTCACTTCTCTAGACTAAGTTGACCTCTCCTGTGAACCACGTCTATAGAAGACTTTTGATCGGACATCCAATTTCACTTTCAACGTAAAATGTCTCAAATCTCACTACTCTAGACTAATCACTTATCTTTTGATATTAATTTCTTTCAGCATTGTACAGGTTCATTTATTCTGTTCGCCTAGAATTGCCCTGCCTTCTCACCAAGCCTAATTTATCCTCACCTGTTTTAAACAAATCTATCTGCTACTTTCCACAGTCAGACTACTTCCCATATACAGATAGACTATTAGGTAAAAACTTTATTTAGGTATGTTTATTGAATTATTGGCCATCCTATTTGTGCGGAACAAGCGTCCTAATTCTCCAATGCGTACTATATCACTCCTTAATAATCCTTGGCTTGCAAAACCAGGCCGTATTAAGCTCTAGTTTATTTGTTGGTAGCGCTTTACCTCAGGTCAATTTCGGACCTGCTTTCATTTTATCGATATCCTGGTTAATACCCCCGGTAGAAACCCATTTTATTTGTTCGGAATATTCAAGCATTGATCAAATTCAACTCCTTCATAACATTTTAATCAATAAATATCCTAAATAATCCCTCCCAAATTCGAGAATAAAGGCTACTTTACCTGCTGCCGACTGGGATAAGCATTGTTCGTTTGAATCTAGTCACCCTCTCTGTCCTCTGTGACAATACGCAGGCCTGTTTCAATTTTTACCTCAATTCAGAGGTCAGGTCTTTAGTAAAACGAGTCAAAACGAGTCCGTGCACGATTTTCCAGCGTACTACCTACAGGCACAGAGAGGGATTTTTTAGATCCGGCTCGAAGGACCAAATTGATAGAGAAATTCTAAATTACTCTATGCTTTAATTGCCAAAACTAATTTTACACTCGTTTCTATTCATTAATGAGGTGTAAGTTCATTAATTATGCATGAAGTAGATCGAGACCAGTCTTAAAAGCCAGGTAAAGAGCGTTTAATTCCAGAGAGTACTAAATGCTTACACACATTACCACAGGTTATAAACTGAAAATGACGTCAGCGTTTTCCAAACGTTCCGTTTCACAAACAGAGGGCCCCTCTAATTCTCAAGCCTCCGCGTTATCAGCACGAAGTCAAGGCCAGTCAGCATAAATCAACATTCCCGACCATTTTGGAGATGGCCCGTTCCCACCACCTAGAGATTTGTACAACTGAATGAACTTAAGGAACAGACCTTCATTGTTACTAAACTTCCTGACTACATTATATACAATTGTGAAAGGGAGCAAGAGGGACAGTACATTATAGCATTTGGACTAGTCAGTTTCTGATTGGAATGTATACATAATTAGTCATTTCAAACATATTTTCCTCTATCACCAAGATAAAGCAAAGCAGTTTGACACATACAACAACACAGAGTTACACATGGAGTGTAACAAACACAGTCAATAATACAGTAGAAAAATAAGTCTATATACAATGTGAGCAAGTGAGGTGAGATAAGGGAGGTGAAGGCAAAAAAAGGCCATGGTGGCGAAGTAAATACAATATAGCAAGTAAAACACTGGAATGGTAGGTTTGCAGTGGAAGAATGTGCAAAGTAGAAATAGAAATAATGGGGTGCAAAGGAGCAAAATAAATAAATAAATACAGGTAGTTGTTTGGGCTAAATTATAGATTGGCTATGTACAGGTGCAGTAATCTGTGAGCTGCTCTGACAGCTGGTGCTTAAAGCTAGTGAGGGCGGCAGGGTAGCCTAGTGGTTAGAGCATTGGACTAGTAACCGAAAGGTTGCAAGTTCAAATCCCAGAGCTGACAAGGTACAAAATCTGTTGTTCTGCCCTTGAACAGGCAGTTAACCCACTGTTCCTAAGCTGTCATTGAAAATAAGAATTTGTTCTTAACTGACTTGCCTAGTAAAAAAATTTAAAATTCCAGTTTCAGAGATTTTTGTAGTTCGTTCCAGTCATTGGCAGCAGAGAACTGGAAGGAGAGGGGGCCAAAGGGGGAATTGGTTTTGGGGGTGACCAGAGAGATATACCTGCTGGAGTGCGTGTTACGGGTGGGTGTGTCAAATCGGATGGCCTGTTGTCCGGACCTCAGGTAGTCTCTATGGGGGTGCCATAGGGTTCAACCCTCGGGCCGACTGTCTTCTCTCTATACATCCATGATGTTGCTCTTGCTGCCGGTGATTCTTTGATACACCTCAATGCAGACAACACCATTCTGTAATCTATTATAGACACATACAATTCATCATATTTTCACAGAATCCATATAAAACGTAAGAAATTCTCAGGTACTCACGACAACCATTCCATTTGCTTTTTCAAGGACTCTCCATAGCTACGAAGCAGCTCTCCAAACATACTCCCAGCGGAACCCAAAAAATATATGTTTGTTTTCCGGACAATGACCGGAATTCAATGGTTCTCTAACCTCCCAGAGACCACGGCAAAATCAAGCCTCCCAGGAACTATAGACCATCCGCTGCTTTCTAAAATATTCCTCCTAGACCTCTAGGAGGAACTATAGACCTCTATGAGGAACTATAGATCTCTAGGAGGAACTATAGATCTCTAGGAGGAACTATAGATCTCTAGGAGGAACTATAGATCTCTGTGAGGACCGAAAGATCTCTGAGAGGAACTACAGATCTCTGTGAGGAACTTTTGATCTATGTTACTATCCAAACTTCTGATTAAGACTCAGTCACACAATTCACATATCACAGTCACACAACTCTCATATCGCAGACACACAATGTTGTTTCCAAACATACCTAATCAATTAGTTGTTTTTGAACAATATTTTAACCTGCAGGAATATTTCCACATTTCTATCTCATGGTTAGTTCCTAGGATAATGCAACTCATACATTTACATCTTTCAATACTTCTAAAATGGGGTACATGTTTAAAACAATTACACCTTACAATCTATATCATAAATTGCCTTAACTAGTAAACACAGATTATAGTTTTCATCCAGTTCACTCAGAGCCTCCTGACTCGGCCCTGTTTACGCCTCCAAGGTGCGCCCCTCACACAAGAATACACACTCAGTGCCTACGAGGCTATTCTAAAAACTCCACTTGTTTCGCTCACCTCTTTCTTTAAAAAAAACCAGGTCCGAGAAGTGGTATCCACTCAGCTCGCTGCCTCTCAGATCAAAGGTGGGCCCATCTGCTCCGTTCCCGAAGTGTGGTCTCCCTAAGATCCCAAGTTAGAGGGATCCCTCGTGCACCATTTACCCAGGTCGTCAGGAGCAGTCACCAAATCAGGATTCACATCCCCATTGCCAAATGTGGTGGTTAATTTCTTTAATATCAAATGAGCCAAACTTATCACACAAGTCAAAGTTATTCTTAAACTACATCTTTATTCACTTAATAATAAGGGAGCAGGCCAATACAACGTACACATATAAAGTGAATCAATTGAGTGCTCTACGATAATGATGGCTGGTCGACAAATCACTCCCAGATGAAAGTTCAAAGGTCTTTTACAGCCAAGATACACCCCTTTCAACCTACATGACGACTAACAGATGTATAGAACGGATCACAAGGTTAAGATTTGTATGAAAGATAGTTATAATTCTCAGCAGAAACTATCTGCTGTAAAAACAGTAGTCTTTGTGTGGAGACCAGGGTCTGGCCCTGAGGGCATCTCTCCCTGGTACCATATAGAACAGAAACATTAACTCATGCTCTGGAATGTGGTCTATTTAGGTTTTATCACCCAAAAGACATTGTAAATCTCCTGGCAGTGTTATCTCCCAGAGGCCCATCCTCAGTAGAACACACAGACACAATAGTTATAAGAACCCTCTATTCTGTTGCATAAAACAACCATTTGAGGCAATAAAATTATTATAACATAATCTTGCAATTTTTGCTCTCACAGTGTCCAAGGAAAGTTGACTAGTAACAACAACTGGGACCCACTAAATCTAACCAAGAAGAGGAAAACAAAAGAACTGGTGTAACACATACTGACTAACGAGGTGACACCAATCAGTGCGCCCTATGTGCTAATGAGCTATACGTTCAACCTCAAAACATAAATGGAAAACCCAAAGCCAGTAACACTTTCCCCCTTAAGACAACAAGTTTGAACAGTTTGCACCACCAACAGAAAATAACTTCCATTTCACATTATAATCAACTACAATGCTTCACCTCCTACAATAAACATGGTTTCTACTGGCTGTCAACAATTAAAAACAAGAAAAAAACATTTATTTCTGAATAATAATATACAATAGTATATTTTCTTTTTCTTTCTATAGAATCCTAAAACTCACTAGCTTCTCGAACTCTCATCCCCTTGGAAGGAGCCCAAACAAAACTCATCTCCAATACCGAAAAACATGCAGGCAAAATAAATTGTGATGCACTGGCTAAAAGCAAAACACAAAACTTTTTGAATGCCCACCCTTGAGACAATAAGCAACCAAAAACTCCTTCTACAATGTTAAAATATTCTACATCGTGACATATTAAAATACTCCTTCTACAATGTTTGATACCATGAAAAAACTCCTTCATGCATGTATTTTCTGATGATTAATCAGAGATCTTTTATCAGAGTATCTCAGGGTATCAGCTATAAGGTTTCTCTCCTGTGTGTGTTCTCTGGTGTCTCTTCAGTTCCCCAGATTGAACCAAACTCTTCCCACATTGAGTACAGCTATAAGGTTTCTCTCCTGTGTGTGCTCTCTGGTGTATCTTGACTTCGCAAGATTGAACCAAACTCTTCCCACATACAGTACAGCTATGAGATTTCTCTCCTGTGTGTCTTCTCTGGTGTAGTCAGACCGCTCAACTCAGTAAAACTCTTCCCACAGTCACCACAGCTATACGATTTCTCTCCTGTGTGTGTTCTCTGGTGTGATATCAGGCTGCTTAGCTGAGTAAAACTCTTCCCACATTGATCACAGATATAAGCTCTCTCTCCTGTGTGTATTCTCTGGTGTGATATCAGGTTGCTTAAGTGAGTAACTCTTCCCACACTGAACACAGATATAAGATTTCCCTCCTGTGTGTATTCGCAGGTGTGATATCAGGGTGCCGATTTGAGTAAAACTCTTCCCACATTGATCACAGATAAAAGGTTTCTCTCCTGTGTGGATTCTCTGATGCATTAATTCCTGCTAATGAGGTGAATCTCTTCCCACAGTCAGAGCAGTGAATTATCTTCCCTGTGTGTTTCTGCTGGTATTTCTTAAGGAGTTCTGATCTGGAGAGACTCTTCTCTGCCTCGTCAGCATCATGAGGTTGTTGAGGCTCCCCAGAGGATCCACGATAGTCACGTCTCTCTCCTGTGTGAATGACAAAGTCATACAGATGGTTAAAGGCAGAAATCCACTGTAAAAGGTGATGCCAACAGCGTAGCCATGATGTTGTACAACAATTGACGTCTGTAATGAATGTAACAATCATTTGACATTTGTCTTAAAATGAGCAACAAGTCATGTAGTCTTGTTTTCAAATTAGTAGTAACATCTAAGATTGTAGACTAGAAATACGTTATTCATGTTGTTGAAACTCTAAGCAGTGTGCCAGACGATTTTTGGTCTCCAATATAGGCCTCTTTCTGTGTTTGCTAAAATTTTATGTAGTACATCTGCCTGGAGGAAAAATGGTGAGCAAAGATTTTCGTTTTTCACAATGTATTTCTGAATAGGGGGGAACTCAGGGGAGTAACCTTCATTTCCAGGTTGCTAATGAGTGCATTTCACACTACGTTGGATTATAATTGTAAGGCTCGTTTGAATGTCCTGCTGAATATAATGTTTGTGACATCATCACAAATCAACCACTTTGTAGTTAAAAAACACTTCAACCAGCAGAATGCTCTTTGGCATTTTCATCAGCCTGTCAATGAGGGTTTGTACACTGTTTGCCAAGTTAGCCCACCCACCTAACTATACCATACACCTACTGTAGGACCCATAACTATACCTAACAATAACATAGACCTACTGTAGGACCCATAACCTAACAACAAATATAGGAAAATAGCTCTGTGTGTTGTACAATAGCCTATCCATCAAGGAACAGTTCTCTACACATTATAAGCTAAGTATCTCTGTGTCCAAACAGACTAACGAGACCCTACTATAAATCAAGCAGGCAATAGCATTATAAACATAAATTTGTTAGGGATGTTGGATCCAACGTGGAGCACGGCATAACTGTCTTTACCAGAGTGAAGAATGAAGAAGCACTTTGATTGTTGCTGCATGTTGTGATGTGTCATTTGACTGTCATTCAAAAAATGATTTCCTGGATCAGCTGATGATAGTTAGTCACGTGACTAACTAAATAGCTTCAGTATTAAGAATGTGTAATTATTGAAAAAATGCATTAATGACAGTATCCATTTGACTGTTGTCAATAAAGTTAAGATAAAAATATATATATACACACTGCTCAAAAAAAATAAAGGGAACACTTAAACAACACAATGTAACTCCAAGTCAATCACACTTCTGTGAAATCAAACTGTCCACTTAGGAAGCAACACTGATTGACAATAAATTTCACATGCTGTTGTGCAAATGGAATAGAAAACAGGTGGAAATTATAGGCAATTAGCAAGACACCCCCAATAAAGGAGTGGTTCTGCAGGTGGTGACCACAGACCACTTATCAGTTCCTATGCTTCCTGGCTGATGTTTTGATCACTTTTGAATGCTGGCGGTGCTTTCACTCTAGTGGTAGCATGAGACAGTGTCTACAACCCACACAAGTGGCTCAGGTAGTGCAGCTCATCCAGGATGGCTCATCAATGCGAGCTGTGGCAAGAAGGTTTGCTGTGGCAAGAAGGTTTGCTGTGTCTGTGAGCGTAGTGTCCAGAGCATGGAGGCGCTACCAGGAGACAGGCCAGTACATCAGAAGACGTGGAGGAGGCCGTAGGAGGGCAACAACCCAGCAGCAGAACCGCTACCTCCGCTGTTGGGCAAAGAGGAGCAGGAGGAGCACTGCCAGAGCTCTGCAAAATGACCTCCAGCAGGCCACAAATGTGCATGTGTCTGCTCAAATGGTCAGAAACAGACTCCATGAGGGTGGTATGAGGGCCGGACGTCCACAGGTGGGGGTTGTGCTTACAGCCCAACACCGTGCAGAACGTTTGGCATTTGCCAGAGAACACCAAGATTGGCAAATTCGTCACTGGCGCCCTGTGCTCTTCACAGATGAAAGCAGGTTCACACTGAGCACATGTGACAGACGTGACAGTCTGGAGACGCCGTGGTAAACGTTCTGCTGCCTGCTACAGCCTTCAGCATGACCGGTTTGGCGGTGGGTCAGTCATGGTGTGGGGTGGCATTTCTTTGGGGGCCGCACAGCCCTCCATGTGCTCGCCAGAGGTAGCCTGACTGCCATTAGGTACCGAGATGAGATCCTCAGACCCCTTGTGAGACCATATGCTGGTGCGGTTGGCCCTGGGTTCCTCCTAATGCAAGACAATGCTAGACCTCACGTGGCTGGAGTGTGTCAGCAGTTCCTGCAAGAGGAAGGCATTGATGCTGTGGACTGGCCCGCCCGTTCCCCGGACCTGAATCCAATTGAGCACATCTGGGACATCATGTCTCGCTCCATCCACCAACGCCACGTTGCACCACAGACTGTCCAGGAGTTGGCGGATGCTTTAGTCCAGGTCTGGGAGGAGATCCCTCAGGAGACCATCCGCCACCTCATCAGGAGTATGCGCAGGCGTTGTAGGGAGGTCATACAGTCACGTGGAGGCCACACACACTACTGAGCCTCATTTTGACTTGTTTTAAGGACATTACATCAAAGTTGGATCAGCCTGTAGTGTGGTTTTCCACTTTAATTTTGAGTGTGACTCCAAATCCAGACCTCCATGGGTTGATACATTTGATTTCCATTGATCATTTGTGTGTGATTTTGTTGTCAGCACATTCAACTATGTAAAGAAAAAAGTATTTAATAAGAATATTTCATTCATTCCGATCTAGGATGTGTTATTTTATTTTTTTGAGCAGTGTATATATATATATATATATATATATATATATATATATATATTTCACCTTCATTTAATAACCAGGTAGGCTAGATGAGAACAAGTTCTCAACTTCAACCTGGCCAAGATAAAGCAAAGCAGTGCGACAATAACAACAACACAGTTACACGTGGGATAAGCAAACGTACAGTCAATAACACAATAGAAAAATCTATATACAGTGTGTGCAAATGGAGTACGGAGGTAAGGCAATAAATAGGCCATAGTAGCGAAGTAATTACAATTTAGCAAAATAACACTGGAGTGATGGATGTGCAGATCAAATCAAATCAAATTTTATTTATATAGCCCTTCGTACATCAGCTGATATCTCAGATCTGCTGTACAGATGATGATGTGCAAGTAGAAATACTGGTGTGCAAAATAGCAAAAAAAGTAAAAAAAAATGGGGATGAGGTAGGCAGTTGGATGGGCTATTTACATATGGGCTGTGTAGAGCTGCAGCGAGTGGTAAGCTGCTCAGATAGCTGATGCTTAAAGTTAGTGAGGGAGATATGTCTTTGGGGATGACCAGTGAGATATACCTCCTGGAGCGTGTGCTATGGGTGGGTGTTTCTATGGTACCAGTGAGCTGAGTGAAGCTGAGTGAAGGCGGCCTAGCAAAGACTTATAGATGACCTGGAGCCAGTTGGTATTGCGACGAACACGTAGCGAGGGCCAGCCGACGAGAGCATACAGGTCCTAGTGGTGGGTGGTATATGGGGCTTTGGTAACAAAATGGATGGCACTGTGATAGACTTCATCCAGTTTGCTGAGTAGAGTGCTGGAGGCTATTTTGAAAATGACATCGCCGAAGTCAAGGATCGGTAGGATAGTCAGTTTTACGAGGGTATGTTTGGCAGCGTGAGTGAAGGAGGCTTAAATGCGAAATAGGAAGCCAATTCTAGATTTCATTTTGGATTGGAAATGCTTAAAATGCTTAATATTAGTCTGGAAGGAGAGTTTAGTCTAGCCAGACACCTAGGTATTTATAGTTGTCCACATATTCTAAGTTAGAACCGCCCAGAGTAGTGATGCTGGACGGGCAGGTACGGGCAGTGATCGGTTGTAGAGCATACCTTTAGTTTTGCTAGCGTTTAAGAGCAGTTGAAGGCCACGGATGGAGTGTTGTATGGCATTGAAGGCCATTTGGAGATTTGTTAACAAAGTGTCCAAAGAAGGGCCAGATGTATACAGAATGGTGTCGTCTGCATAGAGGTGGATCAAGAAATCACCCGCAGCAAGAGCAACATCGTTGGAATATACAGAGAAAAGAGTCGGTGCGAGAATTGAACCCTGTGGTACCTCCATAGAAACTGCCAGAGGTCCGGACAACAGACCCTCCAATTTGCCACACTGAACTCTGTCTGAGAAGTAGTTGGTGAACCAGTCAGTCATTTGAGAAACCAAGGCTGTTGAGTCTGCCGATAAGAATACGGTGATTGACAAAGTCGAAAGCCTTGGCCAGGTTGATGAAGACGGCTGCACAGTACTGTCTTTTATCGGTGGCTGTTATATCGCTTAGTACCTTGAGCGTGGCGGAGGTGCACCCGTGACCAGCTCGGAAACTGGATTGCACAGCGGAGAAGGAATGGTGTGATTCAAAATGGTCAGTGATCTGTTAACTTGACTTTCGAAGACTTTAGAACGGCAGGGCAGGATGGATATAGGTCTATAATAGTTTGAGTCTCCCTTTAAAGAGGGGGATGACCGCGGAAGCGTTCCAATCGTTAGGAATCTCGGACGATACGAAAGAGAGGTTGAACAGACTAGTAATAGGGGTTGCCACAATGGCGGCGGATAATTTTAGAAAGAGGGGGTCCAGATTGTCTAGCCCAGCTGATTTGTACAGATCTAGGTCTTGCAACTCTTTCAGAACATCAGCTATCTGGATTTGGGTGAAGGAGAAGCTGGGGAGGCTTGGAGAAGTAGCTGCGGGGGGTGGGGAGCTGTTGGCCGGGGTGGACAGGTGGAAAGCATGGCCAGCCGTAGAGAAATGCTTCTTGAAATTCTCGATTATTGTGGAGTTATCGGTGGTGACAGTGTTTCCTAGCATCAGTGCAGTGGGCAACTGGGATGAGGTGCTCTTATTCTCCATTGACTTTAGTTTCCCAAAACTTTTTGGAGTTAGAGCTACAGGGTGCAAATTTCTGTTAGAAAAAGCTTGCCTTTATTTTCCTAACTGACTGTGTGTATTGCATATCGCGGAGACTATTCGATGCTAGTGCAGTACGCCACAGGATGTTTTTGTGCTTGTCGAGGGCAGTCAGGTCTGGAGGGAACCAAGGGCTATATCTGTTCTTAGTTCTACATTTTTTGAAAGGGGCAAGCTTATTTAAGGTGGTGAGGAAATTACTTTTAAAGAACAAGCAGGCATCCTCTACTGACGGGATGAGGTCAATATCCTTCCAGAATACCCGGGCCAGGTCGATTAGAAAGGCCTGCTTGCAGAAGTTTTTTAGGGAGCGTTTGACAGTGATGAGGGGTGGTCGTTTGACCGCGGACCCATAACGGATGCAGGCAATGAGGGAGTGATCGCTGAGATCCTGATTGAAAACAGCAGAGGTGTATTTGGAGGGCAAGTTGTTCAGGATAATATCTATGAGGGTGCCCATGTTTACGGATTTAGGGTTGTACCTGGTGCGTTCCTTGATAATTTGTGTGAGATTGAGGGCATCTAGCTTGGATTGTAGGACGGCCAGGGTGTTCAGCTTAGGTCAGTTAGGGCCCAGTTTAGGTCCCCCAACAGAAAGAACTCTGAAGATAGATGGGGGGGAAAATCAATTCACATATGGTGTCCAGAGCACAGCTGAGAGCTGAGGGGGGTCTATAACAGGCAGCAACAGTGAGACATTTCTGGAGAGATTCATTTAAAAAATTAGAAGCTCGAACTGTTTGGGTTTAGACCTGGAAAGTATGACATAACTTTGCAGGCCATTTCTGCAGTAGATTGCATCTCCTCCCCCTTTGGCAGTTATATCTTGACGGAAAATGTTGTCGATGGGGATGGAAATGTCAGAATTTTTGGTGGCCTTCCAATGCCAGGATTCAGATACGGCAAGGACATCAAGGTTGGCGGAGTGTGCTAAAGCAGTGAGTAAAACAAACTTAGGGAGGAGGCTTCTGATGTTAACATGCATGAAACCAAGGCTTTTATGGTTAAAGAAGTCAACAAATGAGAGTGCCTGGGAACACTCAGGGCCTGGGTTAACCTCTACATCACCCGAGGAACAGAGGAGTAGGATGAGGGTACGGCTAAAGGCTATCAGAACTGATTGTCTAGTGCATTGGGAACAGAGAATAAAAGGAGCAGATTTCTGGGCGTTGCAGGATAGATTCAAGGCATGATGTACAGACAGGGGTATGGTAGGGTGCGAGTACAGTGGAGGTAAACCTAGGCATTGAGTGACGAAAATAGAGGTTGCATCTCTGGAGGCCCCAGTAATGCTAGGTGAGGTCACTGCAAGTGTGGGAGGTGGGACAAAATAGTTATTTGAGGCATGTTGAGTGGGACTAGGGGCTCCGCAGTAAAATAAAACAATGATAATTACCCTAAACAACAGTATACAAGGCATATTGACATTAGAGAGAAATAAAGCAATGCATAAAGCAATCACAGGTGTCGATTGGGAGAGCTAGCTAAGACAACAACGGGTAAGACAACAGTTAATCAGTTAAGACGACAACATTTACATTTACATTTACATTTAAGTCATTTAGCAGACGCTCTTATCCAGAGCGACTTACAAATTGGTGCATTCACCTTATGACATCCAGTGGAACAGCCACTTTACAATAGTGCATCTAAATCTTTTAAGGGGGTGAGAAGGATTACTTTATCCTATCCTAGGTATTCCTTAAAGAGGTGGGGTTTCAGGTGTCTCCGGAAGGTGGTGATTGACTCCGCTGTCCTGGCGTCGTGAGGGAGTTTGTTCCACCATTGGGGGGCCAGAGCAGCGAACAGTTTTGACTGGGCTGAGCGGGAACTGTACTTCCTCAGTGGTAGGGAGGCGAGCAGGCCAGAGGTGGATGAACGCAGTGCCCTTGTTTGGGTGTAGGGCCTGATCAGAGCCTGGAGGTACTGAGGTGCCGTTCCCCTCACAGCTCCGTAGGCAAGCACCATGGTCTTGTAGCGGATGCGAGCTTCAACTGGAAGCCAGTGGAGAGAGCGGAGGAGCGGGGTGACGTGAGAGAACTTGGGAAGGTTGAACACCAGACGGGCTGCGGCGTTCTGGATGAGTTGTAGGGGTTTAATGGCACAGGCAGGGAGCCCAGCCAACAGCGAGTTGCAGTAATCCAGATGGGAGATGACAAGTGCCTGGATTAGGACCTGCGCCGCTTCCTGTGTGAGGCAGGGTCGTACTCTGCGGATGTTGTAGAGCATGAACCTACAGGAACGGGCCACCGCCTTGATGTTATTTGAGAACGACAGAGTGTTGTCCAGGATCACGCCAAGGTTCTTAGCGCTCTGGGAGGAGGACACAATGGAGTTGTCAACCGTGATGGCGAGATCATGGAACGGGCAGTCCTTCCCCGGGAGGAAGAGCAGCTCCGTCTTGCCGAGGTTCAGCTTGAGGTGGTGATCCGTCATCCACACTGATATGTCTGCCAGACATGCAGAGATGCGATTCGCCACCTGGTCGTCAGAAGGGGGAAAGGAGAAGATGAATTGTGTGTCGTCTGCATAGCAATGATAGGAGAGACCATGTGAGGTTATGACAGAGCCAAGTGACTTGGTGTATAGCGAGAATAGGAGAGGGCCTAGAACAGAGCCCTGGGGGACACCAGTGGTGAGCACGTGGTGAGGAGACAGATTCTCGCCACGCCACCTGGTAGGAGCGACCTGTCAGGTAGGACGCAATCTAAGCGTGGGCCGCGCCGGAGATGCCCAACTCGGAGAGGGTGGAGAGGAGGATCTGATGGTTCACAGTAACGAAGGCAGCCGATAGGTCTAGAAGGATGAGAGCAGAGGAGAGAGAGTTAGCTTTAGCAGTGCGGAGCGCCTCCGTGATACAGAGAAGAGCAGTCTCAGTTGAATGACTAGTCTTGAAACCTGACTGATTTGGATCAAGAAGGTCATTCTGAGAGAGATAGCGGGAGAGCTGGCCAAGGACGGCACGTTCAAGAGTTTTGGAGAGAAAAAGAAAGAAGGGATACTGGTCTGTAGTTGTTGACATCGGAGGGATCGAGTGTAGGTTTTTTCAGAAGGGGTGCAACTCTCGCTCTCTTGAAGACGGAAGGGACGTAGCCAGCGGTCAGGGATGAGTTGATGAGCGAGGTGAGGTAAGGGAGAAGGTCTCCGGAGATGGTCTGGGGAAGAGAGGAGGGGATAGGGTCAAGCGGGCAGGTTGTTGGGCGGCCGGCCGTCACAAGACGCGAGATTTCATCTGGAGAGAGGGGAGAAAGAGGTCAGAGCACAGGGTAGGGCAGTGTGAGCAGAACCAGCGGTGTCGTTTGACTTAGCAAACGAGGATCGGATGTCGTCGACTTTCTTTTCAAAATGGTTGACGAAGTCATCTGCAGAGAGGGAGGAGGAGGGGGAGGGGAGGAGGATTCAGGAGGGAGGAGAAGGTGGCAAAGAGCTTCCTAGGGTTAGAGGCAGATGCTTGGAATTTAGAGTGGTAGAAAGTGGCTTTAGCAGCAGAGACAGAAGAGGAAAATGTAGAGAGGAGGGAGTGAAAGGATGCCAGGTCCGCAGGGGAGGCGAGTTTTCCTTCATTTCCGCTCGGCTGCCCGGAGCCCTGTTCTGTGAGCTCGCAATGAGTCGTCGAGCCACGGAGCGGGAGGGGAGGACCGAGCCGGCCTGGAGGATAGGGGACATAGAGAGTCAAAGGATGCAGAAAGGGAGGAGAGGAGGGTTGAGGAGGCAGAATCAGGAGATAGGTTGGAGAAGGTTTGAGCAGAGGGAAGAGATGATAGGATGGAAGAGGAGAGAGTAGCGGGGGAGAGAGAGCGAAGATTGGGATGGCGCGATACCATCCGAGTAGGGGCAGTGTGGGAAGTGTTGGATGAGAGCGAGAGGGAAAAGGATACAAGGTAGTGGTCGGAGACTTGGAGGGGAGTTGCAATGAGGTTAGTGGAAGATCAGCATCTAGTAAAGATGAGGTCGAGCGTATTGCCTGCCTTGTGAGTAGGGGGGGAAGGTGAGAGGGTGAGGTCAAAAGAGGAGAGGAGTGGAAAGAAGGAGGCAGAGAGGAATGAGTCAAAGGTAGACGTGGGGAGGTTAAAGTCGCCCAGAACTGTGAGAGGTGAGCCGTCCTCAGGAAAGGAGCTTATCAAGGCATCAAGCTCATTGATGAACTCTCCGAGGGAACCTGGAGGGCGATAAATGATAAGGATGTTAAGCTTGAAAGGGCTGGTAACTGTGACAGCATGGAATTCAAAGGAGGCGATAGACAGATGGGTAAGGGAAAGAAAGAGAGAAAGAGAGAATGACCACTTGGGAGAGATGAGGATCCCGGTGCCACCACCCCGCTGACCAGAAGCTCTCGGGGTGTGCGAGAACACGTGGGCGGACGAAGAGAGAGCAGTAGGAGTAGCAGTGTTATCTGTGGTGATCCATGTTTCCGTCAGTGCCAAGAAGTCGAGGGACTGGAGGGAGGCATAGGGCTGAGATGAACTCTGCCTTGTTGGCCGCAGATCGGCAGTTCCAGAGGCTACCGGAGACCTGGAACTCCACGTGGGTCGTGCTCGCTGGGACCACCAGATTAGGGTGGCCGCGGCCACGCGGTGTGGAGCGTTTGTATGGTCTGTGCAGAGAGGAGAGAACAGGGATAGACAGACACATAGTTGACAGGCTACAGAAGAGGCTACGCTAATGCAAAGGAGATTGGAATGACAAGTGGACTACACGTCTCGAATGTTCAGAAAGTTAAGCTTACGTAGCAAGAATCTTATTGACTAAAATGATTAAAATGATACAGTACTGCTGAAGTAGGCTAGCTGGCAGTGGCTGCGTTGTTGACTTTGTAGGCTAGCTGGCAGTGGCTGCGTTGTTGACACTACACTAATCAAGTCGTTCCGTTGAGTGTGATAGTTTCTACAGTGCTGCTATTCGGGGCTAGCTGGCTAGCTAGCAGTGTTGATTACGTTACGTTGCGTTAAAAGAACGACAATAGCTGGCTAGCTAACCTAGAAAATCGCTCTAGACTACACAATTATCTTTGATACAAAGACGGCTATGTAGCTAGCTATGTAGCTAGCTACGATCAAACAAATCAAACCGTTGTACTGCAATGAAATGAAATGAAAATGTGATACTACCTGTGGAGCGAAGCGGAATGCGACCGGGTTGTTGAGTGCGGAAGTTCTATTCGGTAGACGTTGGCTAGCTGTTGGCTAGCTAGCAGTGTCTCCTACGTTAAGGACGACAAATAGCTGGCTAGCTAACCTCGGTAAATTAAGATAATCACTCTAAAACTACACACTCTAAACTACACAATTATCTTGGATACGAAGACAGCAAAGACAACTATGTAGCTAGCTAACACTACACTAATCAAGTCGTTCAGTTGAGTGTAATAGTTTCTACAGTGCTGCTATTCGGTAGACGGTGGACGTTTGCTAGCTGGCTAGCTGCTGGGCAGATAGCAGTGTAAACTACGTTAGGACGACGAAATACGATAATTACGCAATTATCTTTGATACAATGACGGCTATGTAGCTAGCTAAGAAGAAATTGCTAAGATTAGACAAATCAAACCGTTGTACTATAATGAAATGTAATGAAATGTAATGAAAAATACTACCTGCGGACCGAAGTGCGGATGCGACCGCTCGCTCCAACCCGGAAGCCCGGACAACAACTGGTAAAATGGCGATGAACGGGCAGAGGGTCAGTTAACGACACACAGGGCCTGAGTTCGAGGCCGACAGATAAACAAAATGGAGTACCGTGATTAATGAACAGTCCAGCAGGCATCAGCTATGTAGCCAAAATATCATAGGGTCCAGTGAACAGGAATATATGAACCTGGGAAGCCGTTAGGTAGTCATTACTATGCTAGCACCAGTTAGCCTCAAGCCAGGTGCATCTCAAGGCTAGCAAACAAAATGACTCCAGCTATGATACATATTTTACCAATTGGCATGGACCCTTTGTCGACACGGAGCCCCGCCGATCCATCACGACTGGTCTGCCGGCGCAATTCCGCCCGATGTGCCCTCAACCAGCATTTGCCAGACGTCGGTGATGCCCTTGCCCCGAAGCTAGCATATGATGAACTTCAACTTAAATACGGGAACTTGCTGTTCGAAAGTTTTTTGTATTCTGAAATGCACTCGAACTATGTATCATTTAGTGGCTCCTCATGCTACGCTGGGAAAACAGTTTTCGTGGGAACAGAAATACTAAATAATTTCAAAGTTTGCTAAATCCAATGTTTTTTAACTGAGTGTCAGGGCATTAGCCACTATAGCCACTCCGGTGCGTCCGGTCCAGAGCGTCCGAAATTATTTAGTATTTCTGTTCCCACGAAAACTGTTTTTCCAGCTTAACATAAGGAGCCACTAGAGATTGGAAGGTATATTTGGAAAAAGAGATTGAAAAATATTGCAATTTATAGAAAAAATATATAACATTTACAACAAACACGTCTTACTGTTGCGCCATCTTGGATTACAAACCATTGGTTAAAAACCATTGGATTTAGCAAACTCCTAGTCAGGTTGTGTCGATGACCGGCTCCCTCCTAGCCAGGTTGTGTCGATGACCGGCTCCCCCTAGTCAGGTTGTGTCAATGACAGGCTCCCTCCTAGTCAGGTTGTGTCAATGACCGGCTCCCTCCTCGTCAGGCTGTGTCAATGACAGTCTCCTTCCTAGACAGGTTATATTGATGACCGGCTCCCTCTAGTCATTTGTGTGTCTTATATATTTAATGAAACAGCGTGCTGTACATATAGGTTTTATAAAAACACATGGGGCGATTGGTAAAAATGACAGATGACTCTTGGTTGACCAAGATGTATTTTAGTTGGAGACAACACTAGAACATAATTTTGGGGCTCCGAGTGGCGCAGCGGACACTGCATCTCAGTGCTTGAGGCATCACTACAGACACCCTGGATCAAATCCAAGCTGTTTCACAACTGGCCGTGATTGGGAGTCCCATAGGGTGGCGCACAATTGGCCCAGCGTCGTCCGGGGTAGGCAGTCATAGTAAATAAGACTTTGTTCTTAACAGACTTGCCTAGTTAAATAAAGGTTACATTTAAATAAATAAGTGTTTCATGACACACCATTTTTTACAAATCAGTCAAGGCACCAACTTTGAGCAGGGTTTAAAACAAAGGTTTCAAACCAATTCATGAATGTAATTGAATCTAGGTATGTCTTGCCTTTAATGTAATGACATAAAAAAATTGGCTGAATATTATACAATGATTTAAACAGCTCTAATAATTTGCCCCCACAGGAAATCTACACTGGCATTTATAGAATATACTATATAGCCTCAATTTGTTTAAAACAATAATTTTGACCTCATGGATTGCCAGTTGTTGTATTCATAGTGTAGTGAATTCAGGGGGTAGCCCTGAGCTGAACTCCAACCTGGGTCCAGTGACTGTCAGGCCAATACCTTATAACTGTTACGCCAAGATTTTTGAACTTCTTGACGAGGTCGCTAGATGTTAGAGAAAGCTATTGTAGCAACCGTAACCTATGAATGTGAGAGTGGTTACACTTCTCCTTCTCCCAACCCTCAGCTGTTTACCAAACCAATCCTCTAGGCAGCCATTTTGTTGTTGTTTAAAAGAAACACACAACCCAGCAATCTGCTGTTCAAACAATAACAAATCTGTCATTCCACAACTATTTTGGTAATAAGATAACTACTTTCAAAATTCATAGACAGACCTATGGATGCAAGGACTGACCATCCATGATATCAACATTATAGTTTTAACCATGTTGAGGCTATACAGTGTTGATTTACATTGTTACTAAACATTGGAGTAAAAACTTATTTGAGGTTCTGATGGGGTACAACAGTTGAACTAAGCTCATGAGGCATGTGTTACACTCTTCAAGAATCAATGGCTATAAATAAATAATTATAACGTCCCAATATGGATGTAGCAATTGCAGATTTCCGCTTTAACACCAAACATCAGTTCTACAACTGCAGAGTTTGTGCCTTGTCTGTTTGTAAGACAGTACTTACTAGTGTTAATCAGGGCCCGTTCACCGTTAGAACCATTGGACCCCTTAAGATGTGTTTAGGAAACCGGGCCCAGATATCCAGTTTCCTCCTCCTTTGTGGATGTAACAGTCATCTCCCCCTCCTCTTCTTTCACACCATAAAAAGCAGCCTTCTCTCCTTTTACTGTAACATCCTCTTCTTTCACTCTGAACGCGTCTTCCTCTTCTTTCACTGAAACGTCTTTCTCTTCTTTTTTCACCGTAACAGCCTCACCCTCTACTTGTTTTTGTATTGTAACAGCCTCCTCTTCCTCTGTCCAGCAGCCCTTCTCTTCTTTAGCAGGGGAGTAGCTTAGTGACCGCATGGTCGGGGATGTTAGCTAGCTAGGCTAATGCTAACTTAACCAGCGAGCTGACAAATAACAACAACACCGTAAATATGAAATCGGATAACTAACTAGCCGACAGAAGTGGTTTTAAACACAGTGGCTAATAAACACTTAAGCGTCGAAATAACTTTATTGGTTCGGCTATTTTGTCTATCAAGCTACGGAGGTGTCTGACTAACTGTTGTTGCTGTTGAAAGATTTGTTCAGTCCACTAGAATACACGTCACACCAGCAGCATAACCTTAAATTCCCAGACCGCTTTCTGCTGACTGGAGTGGGTAACGCAGTTGAGTAAAACGTATATTTCATTTTCAGACTACAAGTTAAAGTGTAGGAAGCATGAGTTTTTACTCACCAGTGTAACGATACAGTGTGGGTAAAGGCTTAGAAACTTATTTGTATTGAAGATCTGGTAACCTATAAGCACAACCAGTTATGTTGTTGAATTATCACATATCTGTTATTTCACCTTTATTTAACCAGGTAGGCCAGTTAGTATATAGTATATTCTAGAATTCCTCCATGATGTCATAATGATAGTTTATCCAGGTTTCTAGGCTATATAGTATATTCTAGAATTCATCCCTGATGTCATAATGATATTTTAACCAGGTTTCTAGGCTATTTAGTATATTCTAGAATATCCAGTTTAGAACAAGTTCTCATTTACAACTGCGACTTGGCTAAGATAAAGCAAAGCAGTGCGACTGAAACAACAACACAGAGTTACACATGGAATAAACAAACGTTCAGTCAATAACACAATAGAAAAATCTATATACAGTGTGTACAAATGAGGTAAGATAAGGGAGTTCAGGCAATAAATAGGCCATGGTAGCAAAGTAATTACAATATAGCAATTAAACACTGGAATGGTAGATGTGCAGAAGATTAATGTGCAAGTAGAGATACTGGGGTGCAAAGGAGCAAGATAAATGAATAAATACTGTATAGGGATGAGGTAGGTAGATAGATGGGCTGTTTACAGATGGACTATGTACAGGTGCAGTGATCTGTGAGCTGCTCTGACAGCTGGTGCTTAAAGCTAGTGGGGGAGATATGAGGCTCTAGCCTCAGAGATTTTTGCAGTTCGTTACAGTCATTGGCAGCAGAGAACTTGAAGGAAAGATGACCAAAGGAGGAATTGGCTTTGGGGGTGACCTGCTAGACCTGCTGGAGCGCTTGCTACAAGTGGGTGCTGCTATGGGGACCAGTGAGCTAGAGATAAGGCGGGGCTTTACCTAGCAGAGACTTGTAGATAACCTGGAGCCAGTGGGTTTGGCAACGAGTATGATGCGAGGGCGAGCCAACGAGAGCGTACAGATCGCAGTGGTGGGTAGTATATGGGGTTTTGGTGACAAAACGGATGGCACTGTGATAGACTGCATCCAGTTTGTTGAGGAGAGTGTTGGAGGCTATTTTATAGATGACATCACCGAAGTCGAGGATCGGTAGGATGGTCAGTTTTACGAGGGTATGTTTGGCAGCATGAGTGAAGGATGCTTTGTTGCGATATAGGAAGCCAATTCTAGATTTAATTTTGGATTGGAGATGCTTAATGTCTGGAAGGAGAGTTTACAGTCTAACTAGACACCTAGGTATTTGTAGTTGCCCACGTATTCTAAGTCAGAGCCAACCAGAGTTGTGATGCTGGACGGGCGAGCAGGTGCGGGCAGTGATTGGTTGGATAGCATGCATTTAGTTTTACTTGCGTTTAAGAGCAGTTGGAGGCCACGGAAGGAGAGTTGTATGGCATTGAAGCTCGTCTGGAGGTGAGGGAGGCTCTGGATTTTAAAACCTGGAATGCAGCCCTAGGACAAGTGAACTGGAATGCAGCCCTAGGACAAGTGAACTGGAATGCAGCCCTAGGACAAGTGAACTGGAATGCAGCCTTAGGACAAGTGAACTGGAATGCAGCCCTAGGACTAGTGAACTGGAATGGAGCTGTCACGTTCTGACCTTTATTTCCTTTGTTTTGTATTTATTTTAGTATGGTCAGGGCGTGAGTTGGGTGGGCAGTCTGTTTGTTTTTCTATGTTTTGGGGTATTTCTATGTTTCGGCCTAGTATGGTTCTCAATCAGAGGCAGGTGTCATTAGTTGTCTCTGATTGAGAATCATACTTAGGTAGCCTGGGTTTCACTGTGTGTTTGTGGGTGATTGTTCCTGTCTCTGTGTTTTGCACCAGATAGGGCTGTTTTTGGTTTTCCACGTTTATTGTTTTGTAGTGTTTGTGTTGATCTTTTTTTATTAAACATGAATCAATATAACCACGCTGCGTTTTGGTCCGCCTCTACTTCACCACAGGAATACCGTTACAGGAGCCCTAGAACAAGTGAACCTGAACAAAGTCTTGTTGTCTGGTAAATATTGTATATCTAATAAGGTGAAAGAAATATCATACAAACTCATTCATAGAATCTACCCTGTAAACACCTTTATTATACACAGATTTAAAATAGCTATTGATAACAAATGTGTATTTTGTGATTGTGACCCAGAGACTCTTGACCATTTATTTTAGGACTGCTCTCATGTCAGAATATATTATTTTAAAATATACAACTATTAATGCTAATCTGATATTATGTTTTATTTTGATCCAACTGATATGGACCCTGATTTAACTTTCATTTCACTTTCAATTCACGTTCATTTGTTTATCGTTCATGGAAGATTCTTTGTCCATAAAATGAAGTGGACAAACCCCTCTTCACATTATTTAAGATATAATTTAAATATTATTTTGAAGTGATCAGTAAATGTAAAAACAAAAAAGCAATACGCACCATAAGAGTATTTAACAAATTGAAAATGAATCTTAATATGTAATACCCCTGTTTGTTAGGTACTCTTGTTTGTATATTTCTGATTTTTTTTGTATTTGTTGTGTTCATAATAAAAACGAAGTTACTAAGTCTTTAACCACACTGTGTTGTTACACTGGTGAGTTAAAAACTCATGCTTCCTACACTTTAACTTTTTGTCTGAAAATAAAATGTTCCTCAACTGCGTCCAGTCAGCAGATGGACTAGATGCCGCTTAGGCCGCCCGTTGTGACTCCGTCAAGAATTCAACAGAGCAAGTTTGTATGAATATCTGGTTATAAAATGGGTTCATAGTTCAATAGTAATATCCTCTAAAACGCTCTGGTGATGAACTTTGCTGCCCTGTTTCCAGGTGTCCACATGGCTGGGAGAACCTATTCAAGTAAGTAAGTAAATAGATTTTGAAAATGTAAAAAAAAAAAGATGTATTATTAGCTAACTAGCTACAGTGCAGGCTAACTCAAATGAGCTGCTAAATGAGCTATCTAGCCAACTTCAAATACTGTATAGATAGCTAAGTGAATTAAATACCAGCAACTACCTAACTTCATATTAGCTAGCTATCTGTCACTGTAAAAGACAAACTCCAAATGCATTTGTAGGTAGCTAGCTAACAGCCATGGAGGAGGGGGGAAAGGATAGCAGCACCAACTGTCAGTGAGAGAGGAGGCTATTCTGGAAAGAGCAGGTACTTTTGTGTTGTTCCTGTCCCTAAAAATATTTTCAATATGGGTGTTTTCTTTTTTTTTTTGCACAGACATCACACCTTTACCTAATTGTTAGTCATCAATCAGGAGGTGAAATGCAAAACTGACCTTGGATCATTAACTCTGGGACTACTGCATCTATCTTTATTTCAATGTAAAGCATCTCTTTAATAATACAGTTGACCTGACCAAGTGACCTCTCACCTCTGATCATGATGTGCCCTCTATGTAGCCAGTTCAGATGCAGGAGGGTTTCACCGACACAGCTGATATAACCTAGAGGATTTAGGGAGAAGAGGAGAGAGGGATGAAGTGAAGGAGAGAGACTGTTATTGAGAAAATAAGGTAGTTAAAACTGACCCTGTGTTCAACAGGAATCTGTGTGTGGCCTCACCTGGTGTCCACACCACACTAAGTGGCTGCAGAGTACTTTATGCTGAAAAACATGAACGGACCCACAAGGACAAACAATATAGCGTTATTATAGAAATAATAAGATGTCTTACTATTGTCCATGGTTGGCCCTCTTGCCTATTCTTTGAAGGTGGAAGGAGCCACAGTTATACATCTGAACGTGCTTACTGCACAACACAATCCAACAATCAGATTGATACATGAGTGTGTGGGTTATAGGGTGTCTAATTGTTCTACATTTTCTTCAATATGGGTGATTTAAGATAGCCAGTTTTTTTTTTTGCACAGACATCACACCCTTACCTAAACAGCACCCTTACCTAAGAAGTAGAAATCAAAGGGAGAGAAACTGGGAATGGAATAACTGCAGTTGACATAGCTAAGTAAATGGAAGAATACTCTTATTGCAATGTGAATGGCTCTTAAGAGAGCCTTCGGTTGTGCATAGTGTAGTCTATGGTGTTAACAGGGAACAGCACACTCGTTGAAGAAGTAGGAGGTGAAGATCTCCTGCACACGGATTGCCTCTCTTGCTGCGTTGTTGGAGCCCATCCTTGAAACATCCTGCAGAGCAGCAGACTCCTCCTCTGGTCCTCGTGTCCATCCTCATGAAGTTACGCAGGACACAGGTAGCCTTCACACACCTGATGACCCTGGTCACCCAACGTTGCAGTGCCCTACACGTTAACTGTAGGCAATTGTTTTGAAGGAATCTCCAGTTTGCTTATTTATATTCAGTGGCCTGACTGCATCCACTGTCAAAGGCTCATCCTGGTAGATCTGAACCTAATGCAGTTTGGAGTGATCAGATGACAGGAGTCAAATTTAGGTGTCAGGTGTAACTGAGGCTGTAGATGCTCCATATCCACTACTTTGAGTGTTGTATATAAATCAAATCAAATTTTGTTTAGTGAAATGCTTGTGCTTCTAGTTCCGACAATGCAGTAATAACCAACGAGTAATCTAACCTAACAATTCCACAACTACTGCCTTATACACACAAGTGTAAAGGGATAAAGAATATGTACATAAAGATATATGAATGAGTGATGGTACAGAACGGCATAGGCAAGATGCAGTGGATGGTATCGAGTACAGTATATACATATGAGATGAGTAATGTAGGGTATGTAAACAAAGTGGCATAGTTTAAAGTGGCTCGTGATACATGTATTACATAAAGATGCAGTAGATGATAGAGTACAGTATATACATATGAGATTAGTAACGTAGGGTATGTAAACATTATATTAAGTAGCATTGTTTAAAGTGGCTAGTGATACATTTTTTACATAAATTTCCATTATTAAAGTGGCTGGAGTTGAGTCAGTATGTTGGCAGCAGCCACTCAATGTTAGTGGTGGCTGTTTAACAGTGATGGCCTTGAGATAGAAGCTGTTTTTCAGTCCCTGCTTTGATGCACCTGGACTGACCTCGCCTTCTGGATGATAACGGGGTGAACAGGCAGTGGCTCGGGTGGTTGTTGTCCTTGATGATCTTTATGGCCTTCCTGTGACATCGGGGGATGTAGGTGTCCTGGAGGGCAGGTAGTTTGCCAGTCTGCACAGCGCGATATCAAACCTGAGCATATCGGACTGTTTTTCTCCACTACGTCACCGTATTCCTGCCGTAAGCTCTGGACCATTACACCAGATAATCGCAGCTAGCTAGCTGCCACTGAGTGGCCCAGCCCCGAAGCTAGCCTTGAGCCAGACGCATCTCCTGGCCTGCTCAGTGGACCCTATGATCACTCGGCTACACAGCTGATGACTCCCAGACTCTTCACTAACACGACTAGAAGCCACTACATCACTGGATTCCTACCTTAAACTCTGGACATTTGCACCAGATTTGCTATAGTGGCTAACGCCCTTGTCCCGAAGCTAGCACCAGTTAGCCTCGAGCCAGGTGCATCTCCCGGCTAGCAAGCAAAAATACTCCAGCTACAATACCTCTTGTCAATTGGCCTTGACCCTTTGTCGACACGGAGCCCCACTGATCCATCACGACTGGTCTGCCGACACAATTCCTTCCGATGTGCCCTCAACCGGCCTTTGCCAGACATCGGTGACGCCCTTGTCCCGAAGCTAGCACCAGTTAGCCCCGAGCCAGGCGCATCTCCCAGCTAGCGTAGTAATGACTACCTAACGGCTTCCCTGGTTCATATACTGCTGTTCACTGGACCCTATGATAAACTTGGCTACATAGCTGATCCCTGCTGGACTGTTCATTAATCACTGTACACCATTTTGTTTTTCTGTCATCCCCTGGCTCGAACTCAGTGTGTAGTTAACGGACCCTCTCGGCCCATTCATCGCCATTTTACCTGTTGTTGTCTTAGCTAGCTCTCACAATCAACCTATGTGATTGCTTTATGCCTCGTTTTCTGAAATTTCCATCCCCATCTACAACATTTTCCATCAAGATACAACTGACAAAGGGGGAGGAGTGGCAATCTATTCTATTATACATTCCAGGTCCATGCCCAAACAGTTCTAGCTTCTAATTAAAAAATGAATCTCTCCAGAAATAAGTCTCTAACTGTTGCCGCCTGTTACAGACCACCCCCTCAGTTATGAACCCATAATTTATACCTGTTAGTTCAAAACCCATAATTTATACCTGTTAGTTCATAACCCATATTTATACCTGTTAATTCATAACCCATTATTAATACCTGTTAATTTATAACCCATCATTTATACCTGTTCATAACCCATCATTAATACCTGTTAATTCATAACCCATCATTTATACCTGTTAGTTCATAACCCATCATTTATACATGTTAGTTCATAACTCATCATTTATACCTGTTCATAACCCATCATTAATACCTGTTAATTCATAACCCATCATTAATACCTGCTAATTCATAACCCATCTTTTATACCTGTTAATTCATAACCCATAGTTTATACCTGTTAGTTCAAAACCCATCATTTATACCTGTTAGTTCATAACCCATATTTATACCTGTTAATTCATAACCCATTATTAATACCTGTTAATTTATAACCCATCATTTATTCCTGTTCATAACCCATCATTAATACCTGTTAATTCATAACCCATCATTTATACCTGTTAGTTCATAAACCATCATTTATACATGTTAGTTCATAACTCATCATTTATACCTGTTCATAACCCATCATTAATACCTGTTAATTCATAACCCATCTTTTATACCTGTTAATTCATAACCCATCATTAATACCTGTTCATTCATAACCCATCTTTTATACCTGTTAATTCATAACCCATTATTAATACCTGTTAATTTATAACCCATCATTTATACCTGTTCATAACCCATCATTAATACCTGTTAATTCATAACCCATCATTTATACCTGTTAGTTCATAACCCATCATTTATACATGTTAGTTCATAACTCATCATTTATACCTGTTCATAACCCATCATTAATACCTGTTAATTCATAACCCATCATTAATACCTGTTAATTCATAACCCATCTTTTATACCTGTTAATTCATAACCCATAGTTTATACCTGTTAATTCATAACCCATCATTTATACCTGTTAGTTCATAACCCATCATCTATACCTGTTAATTCATAACCCATCATTAATACCTGTTAATTCATAACCCATCATTAATACCTGTTAATTCATAACCCATCTTTTATACCTGTTAATTCATAACCCATAGTTTATACCTGTTAATTCATAACCCATCATTTATACCTGTTAGTTCATAACCCATCATCTATACCTGTTAATTCATAACCCATCATTAATAACTGTTAATTCATAACCCATCATTTATACCTGTTAGTTCATAACCCATAATTTATACCTGTTAGTTCATAACCCATATTTATACCTGTTAATTCATAACCCATCATTTATACCTGTTCATAACCCATCATTAATACCTGTTAATTCATAACCCATCTTTTATACCTGTTAAATCATAACCCATCGTTTATAACAGTTAGTTCATAACCCATAATTTATACCTGTTAATTCATTACCCATCTTTTATACTTGTTCATTCATAACCCATCGTTTATAACAGTTAGTTCATAACCCATAATTTATACCTGTAAATTCATAACCCATCATTTATACCTGTTAGATCATAACCCATCATTTATACCTGTTAATTCATAACCCATCATTTATACCTGTTAATTCATAACCCATCATTTATACCTGTCAATTCATAACCCATCATTTATACCTGTTAGTTCATAACCCATCATTTATACCTGTTAGTTCATAACCCATCATTTATACCTGTTATTTCATAACCCATCATTTATACCTATTCATAACCCATCATTTATACCTGTTAGTTCATAACCCATCATTTATACCTGTCAATTCATAACCCGTCATTTATACCTGTTAGTTCATAACCCATCATTTATACCTGTTAATTCATAACCCATCATTTATACCTTTTGCTCGAAAGGGGCGGTTCAGGCAGGCTGGCACGCTCCCTGACCTTACTTCTTACTTGGCAGGAACTAATGGGGATCCAAAATAAACACCAGCAAGAGCAGCTGCTGCCTTGGCATGAACACAGTCATGTGATACGTGGTATAGAATAGTCCAATCTTAGGAGAGTACATGAGAGGCACTGTACTGTGTATCTGCAGGTGTCTATCTCGTCAAAACCACTGATATAGGTGCCCCTCCACCCTCTGGTGGGATGGACCATGTCTACAGAGAAACCTAGATTCAAATACTTAGATTTGTGTGTATTGGGTAAATGTTGTGAAATTGTTAGATATTACTTGTTAGATTTTACTGCACCGCCGGAGCTAGAAACACAAAAGCATTTCACTACACCCGCAATAACATCTGCTAAACACGTCCATGTGACCAATAAAATGTGATTTTGATTTTAAATAAATGTCCTATTTATCAAAGATGCAAAGGATTTGAATATGTTAAAAGTCCATATTGATACAGAAACACTAAACCGTGATTTAGATGTATTAAGAACAAGTTGATTGACAAAGTCATGAAAAAATGGAAGATTTGAATAAACCACATTTTGGCTATGATACATGATATGCCTCTGGGTTCAAAATGATCCATGTTAGAAGTATGGTTCAATGAAAGAGTGTAGTGGGTGTAAAGTTTGTTTTAAATTCTCACTCATTAAACACGAATAAATCAACACATGCTTCTCTTTGAACGACTTAATATAATATTAAACTTTTATGAAATAAATGAAAAATAAACTTTTGGTTCCTCAACTGCGTTGCCCACCCCAGTCAACAGATGGCGATGTGCGTATTTTAGGATCAGGCGTATCTGCCAGTGTGACGTATAATCTAGTGGACGGGACGCTCCTTCAGCAACAACAGCTAGTCAGACACCTCGATAGCTTTCTAGCAAACACAGCTACAACATTCACTCCCTTTACACTGTTTTGGTGTATATTGGTCGCTGTGTATTAAACACACTTCTGTCGTATGTACTTGTTGGCCCATTTAATTATATAGTTACGTTGTTTGTCAGCTAGCTGGTTTGCTAAGTTAGCTTATTACTAGGCTAGTCGCTAATGCTAGCTAGCTAACATCCCCGACCATGAGTTCACTAAGCTACTCTCCTCCTGATAAAGAAGAGGTCTGCTGGACGGAGGAAGAAACTCGTGTGAAAGAGGAGGAGGAAGAGGAGGCTGTTACAGTACAAAAACAAGAAGAGGGTGAGGCTGTTACCGTGAAAGAAGAAGAGAAAGACGTTTCAGTGAAAGAAGAGGAAGATACGTTCAGAGTGAAAGAGGAGGAGGATGTTACAGTAAAAGAAGAGGAGGAGGAAGAGAAGGATGTTACAATACAAAAACAAGTAGAGGGTGAGGCTGTTACCGTGAAAGAAGAAGAGAAAGACGTTTCAGTGAAAGAAGAGGAAGATGCTTTCAGAGTGAAAGAGGAGGCGGATGTTACAGTGAAGGAAGAGAAAGAGGATGTAGTTTATGGAGTGAAAGAGGAGAAGGGGGAGATTACTGTCACATTGGAGGAAGAAGAGGAGGTTGGAGATCTGTTTAACACCAGTAAGTACCGTCTCTGTAGTCGTTGAACCTATATGCAGTAAAGGGGTTCTACACTTTAATGTTGTTCTGTAGGAATTGCTGGAGCTACACTGTAACGTGTAGAACATCAAGAGTGGACCATCAACAAAACGTTGGCAATTGATCAAATGCATCCAATGACAATGCCTGAAAGACTGTAATCCTCAATATCTCATGTTAGCTTAGCCCAATATGTACTCTTAAAGGGACAATCAGCAGTTACATCCATTTTGGGGACTTATACATTAATGGTATGTACTCATTGTTTCTTGAAGAATTCACTTACAAATGCCTCATGAGCATAGTTCAACTGTCGTGCCCCATCAAAACACCAAAATATAAGCTTTTTTTTACTCCAATGTTTGTCAATAAATATAAACAAACACTGTATATCCTCAAAACATGGTTAAAACAATAATGTTGATATCATGGATTGTTGCATTTCTCCAGCCCCATCCCTCAGCTTTTTACCAAAATGGGCAGGGAGTACGCTTTGTTATTGTTTCTACTGCTGATTGCTGCCCCAGTTACTCCTCAAGGTCCAAGGACTGTATGTTATTTTCAGAGGGAGACTGGCTCTGGCAGCTTAAATAGTAAAATATTCCATCAAAATGTGAATCGATTCTCAATTGCGATACGTTTCTAAAAACATAAATCACTGTACTTTCTTATCATATCAAAATCATTTCACACAATACTTATATATCACATCAAAATCATTTCACACAATAGTTTCATATCACATCAAAATCATTTCACACAATACTTTCATATCACATCAAAATAGGTAACCAGTCACGACTTCCCAAACGCTAAACCAAATTCGTTTCTCATCATTTCTCCTTCCTTCAGGCTTCTTTTTCTTCTTTGGACTTTATATGGCGGTTGGCAACCAACTTTAAGTTGTAATACCAACATCAACTGGACTGGAGTGTGGACCCCAGTTCATTTTTCAATCACCTACGTGGGTATATACCAAGACAGTCATGAAGAGGGCACAACATAACCTTTTCCCCCTCAGGAGACTGAACAGATTTGGCATGGGTCCCCAGATCCTCAAAAGGACCAAAACCCCCTCACCCCTACCCTTATGTGCACTGCTGCTACTCGCTGGTTGTTTGTTACCTATGCATAGTCACTACGTCCCCACCTTCATGCACACTGACTCGGTGCCCCCTGTACATAGCCTCGTTATTGTTATTCTCATTGTGTTACTTTTTATTATTACTTTTCATTTTCGTCTACTTGGTAAACATTTTCTTCTTCCTGAACTGCACTGCTGGTTAAGGGCTTGTAAGTAAAGCATTTCATGGTATAAAGTCTAAGTTGGTGTTTTGACAGATTTGTAAAAATGGTTTGCCATTAAACACTATATATATATATTTTTTTTTTTGCTGACACCTCTCTGGACGTGGCCATGTTATTATCCCACACACAGTCTCTGTGGTTCCTATGAACCCCATAATTCCTGGGAATTAGATTTGATTACAAATCGCCCCTGTCTGTTACCACAGAAGGGTTATGTCTGTCCCATATCCAGCTAGGTTACGAGGCGCTTTGTCTCCAGTACCTATGATTGATTGATAGGGGAAACCTCCATGCTTATTATAGAAAAAGTAATTCGGGGAAAACTATTTTGTAAACTGAAATAAAATAACAAACATGTTTGAAAAACGAAAACTATTCCAAAACTATCTTTGACTCCAAAACTAAAATAGCCTAAAATAATAACCCGCCTGTATTATGTTAAGTTTGAATAATTTATATCTTAACTTTGGGCACAAGTATAATATTTTCTATGTGGTTTTAAAGCTTCTGAATCTGGTGGCTGCTAAATGCTGCCATTGAATGGCAATGTTTCAAATAGACCTAGCTTTTGTATCACTATCACTTGCTATCACCAGAAATACTTTAACAAATTAGGATATTGGAAACCCCTTTCGATTCGTATTAGTAGCTTAAAGAAAAGAACATTGGCATGAATTACCCTCTGTGAACAAGAAGCACAACATTACAAATATTTTCAAAGATGTGAGCTAATTATCTTGTTCTCTGTAATATCGTGTAGCTTTGCAATCATAACATTATGTGCTTTCAAGGAAAATAGGCATGTTTCTCGACACATACCCTGACTTTAAAAAGAGATTTAGTGAGAATTAGCTTAGGATCTGCGTGTCACAGCATGACAATGTCATTGGTCCACAGTCTCTTAGACGGGCGTTTTATACACTTTGATATTTTCTGGAATAGGTTTTATCTGAAAACGTTTTTGTTTACTTGCCTGCCTATTGAATATGGAATGCACTGTACTGTTAATTTCTGAAACTCACTGAGATAATTCCTTTGATACAGCAGTAGCAATACAGGAATAAAAATTATATAGAATAAACAGGAATGCTTATGGGGAGGTGTTGCTGTATACAGTGCATTCGGAAAGTATTCAGACCCCTTGACTTTTTCCACATTTTGTTACGTTAAAGCCTTTTTCTAAAATTGATCAAATTATTTTTCCCCCCTTTCATTTAGCTCATTTATTTGGCACACCTGCATTTGGGGAGTTTCTCCCATCCTTCTTTGCAGATCCTCTCTAGCTCTGTCAAGTTGGATGGGGAACATCACTGCACAGCTATTTTCTGTTCTTTCCAGAGATGTTAGATCGGGCTCAAGTCCGGGCTCTGGCTGGGTCACTCAAGGACATTCAGAGACTTGTCCCGAAGCCACTCCTGTGTTGTCTTGGTTGTGTGCTTAAGGTCGTTGTCCTGTTGGACGATGAACCTTTGTTCCAGTCTGAGGTCCTTAGCACTCTGGACCAGGTCTTTCAGGTTTCCTCCAGACATAACTCTTGGCATTCAGGCCAAAGAGTTCAATCTTGGTTTCATCAAGCCAGTGAATCTTGTTTCTCAGGGTCTAAGAGTCCTTGAGGTGCCTTTTGGCAAACTCTGAGCAGGCTGTCATGTTCCTTTTACTGAGGAGTGGTTTCCATCTGGCCACTCTACCATAAAGGCCTGATTGGTGGAGTGCTGAAGAGATGGTTGTCCTTCTGGAAGGTTATCCCATCTCCACAGAGGAACTCTGGAGCTCTGTCAGAGTGGCCATCAGGTTTTTGGTCACCTCCCTTGGCCCTTCTGTCCAAACTGAGCGATTGGGGGAGGTGACCAGCTCTAGGCAGAGTATTCCATTTAAGAATGATGGAGGCCACTGTGTTCTTGGGGACCTTCAATGCTGCAGATTTTTTTTTGAGCCTTCTCCAGATCTGTGCCTCGACACAACCCTGTCTAGGACCTCTAGGGACAGTTCCTTCGACCTCATGGCTTGGTTTTCACTCTGACATGCACTGTCATTTGTGGGACCATATATAGACAGGTGTGTGCCTTCCAAATCATATCCAATCAATTGAATATACCACAGATGGACTCTGAACAAGTTGTCAATACATCTCAAGGAAGATTAATGATTACAAGATGCACCTGAAAGCAATTTCGAGTCTCATAGCAAATAGTATGAATACTTAAGTAAATAATGTATTACCTCTTTTCATTTTGTCATTATGTGCTATTGATGACACCCCTCTGAAACAAGATAGCCTAACCATCAGAAAATATTTCTTCCTTAGCCTACTCCTCTCACTGCTGCTTGCCTTCTTAAATTCCTTTGTAAATTCTGATGTTATGCTCCTAAACTTTCTGGTAAAAGGCTACACCAGCAGTTGTTATACTCCTATAGTTTCTGGTAATAGACTACACAAGCAGTCGTTATGCTCCTATAGTTTCTGGTAATAGATTACACAAGCAGTCGTTATGCTCCTATAGTTTCTGGTAATAGGCTGCACCAGCAGTTGTTATGCTCCTATAGTTTCTGGTAATAGACTACACACGCAGTCGTTATGCTCCTATAGTTCCTGTTAATACGCTACACCAGCAGTCGTTATGCTCCTATAGTTTCTGGTAATAGGCTACACCAGCAGTCGTTTATGCTCCTATCGTTTCTAGTAATAGGTTACACCAGCAGTCAGCAACCTTTTCCATTTTGTGCCAATTTATCTGACCATTTCTACTAATCTGGTGCCAGTTATGATTTTCATATACACATTTTACTGGAACAGTTTAATTTAATTTATAATAGTAATAATAATTATAATAGTTTTTGTATCTTAACATCATTCTCTGTGGTTAATCTACATTCTATTTAAATGAAAATGATGAATACAATTTTTTATTTCCCTTGCTAAGTTTAAATAACCTACATAAAGCCAGAAGATGTTATCATTGTGGCCTGCAGGTAGAAAATATCCTGACGAACTTGAAACATTGTATCAACTATCAACTTGGTCTAGCTGAAAATCCTCATATCAAGCTTGCAACATTGTATAAAATATTCTGGACCCTCAGAGTTTCACGTGCCAGTGAGTTCGGGACAGATACAGCTGTCGGATATTTGTGCAAAGGATAAGAAGTATTCAGGTATTTTATGACATTTCCACTGGATCAGAGCATTACAATATTTCCCTTTCATGCCAAGTGGTTATCAAATGGGCGAGAGCTGGAAATATTTTACGAAAATACTTTGAGGAACTATTGTCATACTCAATTGATTTTGATTAGACTTTTACTTGCTGTTTGAGGTGAAGAAAAATGTATTTGAGAAACTCCACAACTCAAATTTAGAACCAGGAACAGATATAGCCCGTGGTTCTCTCCAGACCTGACTGCCCTTGACCAGCACAAAAACATCCTGTGGTGTTCTGCATTAGCATCGAATAGCCCCCGTGATATGCAACTTTTCAGGGAAGTTAGGGGCCAGTATACACAGGCAGTTAGGAAAGCTTAGGCTAGCTTTTTCAAGCAGAAATTTGCATCCTGTAGCACAAACTCAAAAAGGTTCTGGGGCACTGTAAAGTCCATGGAGAATAAGAGCACTTCCTCCCCACTGCATTGAGGCTAGGAAACACTGTCACCACTGATAAATCCACGATAATCGAGAATTTCAATAAGCATTTCTCTACAGCTGGCCATGCTTTCCTCCTGGCTGCCCCGGCCAACAGCTCCCCACCCCCCGCAGCTACTTCCCCAAGCCTCCCCAGCTTCTACTTCACCTATATCCATATAGCTGATGTTCTGAAAGAGCTGCAAAACCTGGACCCATACAAATCAGCTGGGCTAGATAATCTGGTACCTCGCTTTCTAAAATTATCCGCCACCTTTGTTGCAACCCCTATTACTAGTCTGTTCAACTTCTCTTTCGTATCATCCGAGATTCCTAAAGATTGGAAACTTCCGCGGTCATCCCCCTCTTCAAAGGGGGTGACACTCTAGACCCAAACTGTTACAGACCTATATCCATCCTGCCCTGCCTTTCTAAAGTCTTCGAAAGCCAAGTTAACAAACAGATCACTGACCATTTCGAATCCCACCGTACCGTCTCCGCTGTGCATTCCGGTTTCCGAGCTGGTCACGGGTGCACATCAGCCATGCTCAAGGTACTAAATAATATCATAACCACCATCTATAAAAGACAGTTCTGTGCAGCCGTCTTCATCAACCTGGCCAAGGCTTTCGACTCTGTCAATCACCGTATTCTTATCAGCAGACTCAACAGCCTAGTGTGAAATGCACTCATAAGCAACCTGGAAATGGAGGTTACTCCCCTGAGTTTTCCCCCATTCACATTCAGAATACATTGTGAAAAACTAAAATCTTTGCTCACCATTTTTATATAGCCCTTCTTACATCAGCTAATATCTCAAAGTGCTTATACAGAAACTCAGCCTAGAGAGAGAGAGAGAGAGAGAACATTTTTGGACAGAAAATTTCTGATTTTTGCAATGTTACGTAGGTGGAAAAAAGCTGTCTTTGAAACAGTCTTGATATGTTCGTCAAAAGAGAGATCAGGGTTTGGGCGCAGATTTCCGATTATAAAAAAATATATATATATATATATAATTTTTATTTGTATACCTTTATTTAACTAGGCAAGTCAGTTAAGAACACATTCTTATTTACAATGACAGCCTAGGAACTGTGGGTTAACTGCCTTGTTCAGGAGCAGAACGACAGATTTTCACCTTGTCAGCTCAGGGGTTTCAATCTTGCAACCATACAGTTAACTAGTCTAAAGCTCTAACCATTGCACTCCACCAGTAGCCTGCCTGTTACGTGAATGCAGTAGAAGCCAAGGTAAATTGCTCGATAGCATTAAACTTATCTTGTAAAAAACAATCAATCAATCATAATCACTAGTTATAACTACTAATCAGGTTTAGCAGGCAATATTAACCGGGTGAAATTGTAATTTCTCTTGCGTTCATTGCACGCAGAGTCAGAGTATATGCAACAGTTTGGGCTGCCTGGCTCATTGTGAACTAATTTGCCAGAATTCTACGTAATTATGACATACATTGAAGGTTGTGCAATGTAACAAGAATATTTAGACTTAGGGATGCCACCCGTTAGATAAAATACCGAACGGTTCCGTATTTCACTGAAATAATAAACGTTTTGTTTTCAAAATGATAGTTTCCGGATTCAATCATATTAATGACCAAAGGCTTGTTTTTCTGTGTGTTATTATGTTATAATTAAGTCTGATTTGATAGAGCAGTCTGACTGAGCAGCAGCAGGCCCGTAATCATTCATTCAAACAGCACTTTCGTGCGTTAGGCCAGCAGCTCTTCGCAAGCACAGAGCTGTTTATGACTTTAAGCCTATCAGCCTAATGGCTGGTGTAACCAATGTGAAATGGCAAGCTAGTTAGCTGGGTGTGCGCTAATACTGTTTCAAACGTCACTCGCTTTTAGATTTGGAGTAGTTATTCCCCTTGCGCTGCAAGGGCCGCGGCTTTTGTGGAGTGATGGGTAACGATGCTTCGAGTGTGGCTGTTGTCGATGTGTTCCTGGTTCGAGCCCAGGTAGGGGCGAGGAGAGGGATGGAAGCTATACTGTTACACTGGCAATTCTATAGTGCCTAAAAGAACATCCAATAGTCAAAGGTATATGAAATACAAATGGTATAGAGAGAAATAGTCCTATAAATACTATATTAACTACAACCTAAATAAAACCTCTTACCTTGGAATATTGAAATATCATGTTAAAAGGAACCACCAACTTTCATATGTTCTCATGTTTTGAGCAAGGAACTTAAACGCTAGCTTTTTTACATGGCACATATTTTACATGGCACACATTTTTACATGGCACATATTACTTTCTTCTCCAACACTTTGTTTTTGCATTATTTAAACCAAATTGAACATGTTTCATATTTATTTGAGACTAAATTGATTTTGTTGATGTTTTATATTAAGTAAAAATAAGTGTTAATTCAGTATTGTTGTAATTGTCATTATTACAAATAAATAAATAAATAAAAATCGGCATCTGCTTTTTTGGTCCTCCAACACTCGGTATCGGAATCGGCGTTGAAAAATCATAATTAGTCGACCTCTAGTCCAGAGTAACGCCAAGGTCCTTCACAGTTTTATTTGAGACTACTGTTCAACCATCAAGATTAATTGTCAGATTCAACAGAAGATATCTTTGTTTCTTGGGACCTAGAACAAGCATCTCTGTTTTGTCCGAGTTTAAAAGGTGAACATTTGCAGCCATCCACTTCCTTATGTCTGAAACACAGGCTTCCAGCGAGGGAAATCTTGGGGCTTCACCATGTTTCATCGAAATGTACAGCTGTGTGTCATCCGCATAGCAGAGAAAGTTAACATTATGATTCCGAATGACATCACCAAGAGGTAGATTATATAGTGAAAACAATAGTGGTCCTAAAACGGAACCTTGAGGTACACCGAAATGTACAGTTGATTTGTCAGTGGACAAACCATCCACAGAGACAAACTGATATCTTTCCGACTGGTAAGATCTAAACCAGGCCAGAACTTGTCCGTGTAGACCAATTTGGGTTTCCAATCTCTCCAAAAGAATGTGGTGTTCGATGGTATCAAAAGCAACACTAAGGTCTAGGAGCACGAGGACAGATGCAGAGCCTCAGTCTGATGCCATTAAAATGTAATTTACCACCTTCACAAGTGCAGTCTCAGTGCTATGATGGGGTCTAAAGCCAGACTGAAGTGTTTCGAATACATTGTTTGTCTCCAGGAAGACACTGAGTTGCTGCGCAACAGCTTTTTCTAAACATTTTGAAAGGAATGGGAGATTTTCTGGGTCAAGGTTTGGCTTTTTCAAGAGAGGCTTTATTACTGCCACTTGTAGTGTTTATTATGTTCAACATAGGAGGGCCAAGCACATGAAGCAGCTCTTTCAGTAGTTTAGTTGGAATAGGGTCCAGTATGCAGCTTGAAGGTTTAGAGGCCATGATTATTTTCATAATTGTGTCAAGACTTGAGTGTCTCCCTTGATCCTAGGTCCTGGCAGAGTTGTGCAGACTCTGGACAACTGAGCTTTGAAGGAATACGCAGATTTAAAGAGGAGTCCGCAATTTGCTTTCTAATGATCATGATCTTTTCCTCAAAGAAGTTCATGAATTTATCACTGCTGAAGTGAAAGCCATCTTCTCTTGGGGAATGCTGCTTTTTAGTAAGCTTTGAGACAGTATCAAAAATAAATTTAGGATTGTTCTTATTTTCCTCAATTAAATTGGAAAAATAGGGTGATTGAGCAGCAGTGAGGGCTCTTCGATACTGCACGGTACTGTCTTTCCAAGCTAGTCGGAAGACTTCCAGTTTGGTGTGGCACCATTTCCGTTCCAATTGTCTGGAAGCTTGCTTCAGAGCTCGGTTATTTTCTGTATACCGGGGAGCTAGTTTCTTATGACAAATGTTTTTAGTTTTTAAGGGTGCAAGTGCATCTAGGGTATTGCACAAAGTTAAATTGAGTTCCTCAGTTAGGTGGTTAACTGATTTTTGTCCTCTGACATCCTTTGGTAGACGGAGGGAGTCTGGAAGGGCATCCAGGAATCTTTAGGTTGTCTGAGAATGTATAGCACGACTTTTGATGATCCTTGGTTGGGGTCTGAGTAGATTATTTGTTGCGATTGCAAACGTAATAAAATGGTGGTCCGATAGTCCAGGATTATGAGGGAAAAAACATTTAGATCCACAACATTTATTCCATGGGACAAAACTAGGTCCAGAGTATGACTGGGGCAGTGAGTAGGTCCGGAGACATGTTGGACAAAACCCACTGAGTCTATGATGGCTCCGAAAGCATTTTGGAGTGGGTCTGTGGACTTTTCCATGTGAATATTAAAGTCACCAAAAATTTGAATATTATCTGCCATGACTACAAGGTCCGATAGGAATTCAGGGAACTCAGTGACGAACGCTGTATACGGCCCAGGAGGCCTGTAAACAGTAGCTATAAAAAGTGATTGAGTAGGCTGTATAGATTTCATGACTAGATGATCAAAACACGAAAAACTGTTTTTTTCTTTTGTAAAATGAAATTTGCTGTCGTAAATGTTAGCAACTCCTCCACCTTTGCGGGATGCGCGGGGGATATGGTCACTAGTGTAACCAGGAGGTGAGGCCTCATTTAACACAGTAAATTCATCAGGATTAAGCCATATTTCAGTCAGGCCAATCACATCAAGATTATGATCAGTGATTTAGTTCATTGACTATAACTGCCTTGGAAGTGAGGGATCTAACATTAAGTAGCCCTATTTTGAGATGAGCGATATCACAATCTCTTTCAATAATGACAGGAATGGAGGTTTTTATTCCAGTGAGATTGCTAAACGGAACACCGCCATGTTTATTTTTGCCCACCCTAGGTCGAGGCACAGACACGGTCTCAATGGGGATAGCTGAGCTGACTGCTCTGACTGTGCTTGTGGCTATCGGTTTCGTCATTAGCAGGGAGGAGTTTCTGCATTCAAATTATGTGTGCATCGCCCTCGTGCCTCAATTTTATTTAACACAGAAAGGGGCCTATATTGGAGACCAAACGTTGTCTGGCACACTGCTTAGAGTTTCAGCAACTTTAACTTATTTCTAACCTACAATCATCAATTTTACTACTAATGTGAAAACAAGACAAAATATGACTATTCTTGCTCATTTTAAGACAATTGTCAAATAATTTGAACATTGATTACAGATGTCAATTGTTGTACAACATCATGGCTACTCTGTTGGCATCAGTGAATTTCTGCTGTTGTTGGCCTTTAATCATCGTTCTGACTTTGTCGTTCACACAGGAGAGAGACGTGACTATTGTGGACCTCATGATGCTGACGAGGCAGAGAAGAGTCTCTCCAGATCAGAACACCTCAAGAAACACCTGCAGAGATCCACAGGAAAGAGAACTCACTGCTGCTCCGACCATGGGAAGAGATTCACCTCCTCATCAGGCATTCATCAGAGAATCCACACGGGAGAGAAATATTTTAGCTGTACTCAATGTGGGATGAGTTTTACTACATCTAGCCATCTTATTGTACACCAGAGAACACACACAGGAGAAAAACCTTATATCTGTGATCAATGTGGGAAGCGTTTTGTTCAATCTAGCGATCTGACAGTGCACCAGAGAATACACACAGGAGAGAAACCCTATAGCTGTGATCAATGTGGGAAAAGTTTTATTACATCTAACATTCTGACTCGACACCAGAGAAGACACACAGGAGAGAAACCTTATAGCTGTGGTCAATGTGGGAAGAGTTTTACTGAATCTAGCAATCTGACTCTACACCAGAGAACACACACAGGAGAGAAACCTTATAGCTGTGGTCAATGTGGGAAGAGTTTTACTACATCTAGTCATCTGACTGTACACCAGAGAACACACACAGGAGAGAAACCTTATAGCTGTGGTCAATGTGGGAAGAGTTTTGGTCAATCTGGCCATCTAACAGTGCACCAAAGAAGACACACAGAAGAGAAGCCCTATAGCTGTGATCAATGTGGGAAGAGTTTTATTACATCTAACATTCTGACTCGACACCAGAGAACACACACAGGAGAGAAACCTCATAGCTGTGACCAGAGATAATCTGATAAAAGATCTCTGATCAAATATCAGAAAATACATGGAGTTGTTTCATGATATCAATGAATTAATGTCTCAATGTAGAATGTTTTAACATTGTAGTAGGAGTATTTTAATAATGTCACAATGTAGAAGCCTAAACGTTTGCCCCCTTTTCTATTGATTTCAGCATGATATGGATATTAGCCCCAGGGGGAAAATCTTTAACAAAAAGTGACTAACAAAAAAAAGAGTTGTGTTACACTTACCACGTTGGTGACCCACTTGAATAGAAATCCAACACTTCAAAATGTAGCTAGCTGTTTTCTACAAATGATCCTCTAACCAGTGATGTACACATTATTTCGAGATTCCGTGTGGTTTTTGAGCTGTTAGTTTTAACAGGACGTGCAACCTCCTCTCTCTCCTCTCAGCACAATTGATTTCTACATGATATTGATGAGTGATGACAAATAAGTGTTGCGTTCCTTTGTTTAGGGACCCCTACATTTAAATGCATCACTCCAAAATGTAGCTGACTGTCTTCTGCAGGCTGTCCTCTAATCAGTGAGATAAAATATATCTCCCATTTCCATGTGTTTTTTTAGTTGTGTTAGTTTCAACAGCACGTACAACCTGATTTCCCCCCCAATCGATATCAGTGATTTATTGCTACTTGTGAAAACATAGCGTTTTTGGTGCTTGTGCAGTTTATAAGGTGCTTGTTTAAAAAAATACAAGTAATATGATTATTGTGGCAGATGTTTGTGTATATAGTACATTTTATGTTTAGGTTTTCAATTCATCACAAACTGTTTCTGCATATTGGTTATTGATTTGGACACGTTAAACTGTGTTTTGACATTGGGACACCTCGCAATTGAAAAGAAGACTATGTCCAGCGTCCAATATTACTTTGCTTGTAGTTGAAAGTGAAAGTTTAAAATCTGTATTTTTCGGGTCGTTTTTTAAATGACTTGAAAACGACTTAATTTCAACGTACTTTCAGGTAGCCTGGTGGTTAGAGCGTTGGGCCAGTAACCGAAAGGTTGCTGGATCGAATACCTGAGCTGACAAGGTACAAATATGTCGTTCTTGCCAGTTAACCCACTGTTCCCCGGTAGGCCGTCATTGTAAATAAGAATTTGTTCTTAACTGACATGCATAGGTGAACAAATGATATATATATACACATGGACGCAGTATAATCAATTGTATTAACAATCCTACATCACTACAGTATTTCTTTACAACATTCAAGTGCTAATTGTCTTTATTCCACTACTGAAGAAGCATAACTCAAATCACCTACTCACATTTCAAACATCCAGCCTGACATATACATGTTTTATTATTCCATGCCTCACCATTAAGTTAATTATTGCCAATACATATTAACAAAGGGGTGACATTGGGGACTGGGCCCAGATCCAACAACATGCCTGTCGAGTGAACCCTGAAAAGAGAGAGAAGCCAAATGTACTTTTGTTTGCCTCTTCTTGGGCAGATTTAGTGAGTCTCATGGTGGGTGTATTTTAGGTCCCAGTTGTTGTCACTAGTCAACTTTCAGTGGACACCCCCATAGTGTTTTTCAGAGCCCCTCCTAAAACCCCACGTGTTTTGTTTGTTTTTGTTAGTTCCCTCTTCTGTTTAAGGGACCTCCTAAAAAGAACAAGCTTATATTTGGGTTGGATATTGCATTCAATTAATATTTTAATCAATGGCATTTCCTTAGGGTGCTCATTAATCTTTCAGTTGTTGTTATTCTGTTCGTTGTGTTGTAAATATTTCTGTTTATTTTCATTGTATTTTCCTGTGAATCCATTGTGTCCATGTCTGAAATGTGCTGTATAAATAAAGCTTGATTTGATTTCAACAAATGAACCCAATGACTGACCAATCAACAGACTCTTGGTCCCTCTTAGTATGTAAATCAGTATCAATCCCACTTTTCCAGCCTGCTGAAGGTGTGGTGGAGTTGTAAACACCACCCCCGGCTCTACCAGGGGCTTGAGGTGGTCTCCCACAGCTCTGTGGCCTTGTCGTTCCATTTCTTGACTGCCCCTGTAACACAGAAAGAAACAATTAGTCATGTTATATAAAACACTCAAAGTAATGGATATGGAGCATCTATGGCCTCAGTTACACCTGGCACCTAAATGTGACTTCTGTCATCTGATCACTCCAAGCTGCATTAGGTTCAGATCTACCAGGATGAGCCTTTGACATAGTCTGGATACAGTCAGGCCACCAAATATGCATAAGCAATGTAATACATTCTACACAAATGACATTCAGAAATCAAATGTTGTTGGTCACATACAGGTGTTCTGCAGATGTTGTTGCAGGTGTGGCTAAATGCTTTCTAGTTCCCACAGTGCAGTAATATCTAATTAAATGCTTGTGTTCCTAGCTCCAACAATACAGTAATATCTAACTAAATGATTGTGTTCCTAGCTCCAACAGTACAGTAATTTCTAACTAAATGCTTGTGTTCCTAGCTCCAACAGTGCAGTAATTTCTAACTAAATGATTGTGTTCCTAGCTCCAACAGTACAGTAATATCTAACTAAATGCTTGTGTTCCTAGCTACAACAGTACAGTAATGTCTAACTAAATGATTGTGTTCCTAGCTCCAACAGTACAGTAATTTCTAACTAAATGCTTGTGTTCCTAGCTCCAACAGTGCAGTAATATCTAACTAAATGCTTGTGTTTCTAGCTCCAACAGTACAGTAATATCTAACAATTTCACAACAAATACCTAACACACACAAATCTAAGTAAAGGAAAAAGAATATAAAAATACATGGACGAGCGATGTCAGAGCAAAATAGACAGATATAGTAGAATAGGATAGAATACTGTATATACATATGAGATGAGTAATGCCAGATATGTAAACATTATTAAAGTGTTCCATTCCTTAAAGTGGCCAATGTTTTCAAGTCTGTGTATGTAGGCAGCAGCCGCTCTGTGTTAGTGATGGCTATTTAACAGTCTGATGGCCTTGAGATTGAAAAACAGCTTCTGTCTCTCGGTCCCAGCTTTGAGGCACCTGTACCGACCTCGCCTTCTGGATGATAGCAGACTGAACAGGCAGTGGCTCGTGTAATAACAAAGAACAAATGTGTGTGCCTGAGGGGAAATGAACTTTCCTACAGCCAAAATAGGTGAGAAATTACACCAATATCAGTGGACAATTTGCACTAATGTAAATAAACATAGATGATGGAACATATTCCCTTTTGCTAACGTGATGAACCGCTAAGTGGACATAAATATTTACCATCTAAACCATGTGTGACCTCTCACCTCTCTGGCTGAAGAAGTGTTCCTCCTAACCAGTCCCTCAACAGCTCTCTGACCGAGCTCCACCCTCACTGGGTCTTCAGAGGAGAGGAAGGCTGAAGAGGGATGGAAGGATGAATGGATCAGTCAGTCAAAGTGTAGAGCTGCTGTCCATGCTGTCTGACAAAATCACTATTTTAATAGTTCATTAAAGTAAATAAGGCTTTATGACTGCTGAGTACCAACAATCAATCACTTAGATCATGTATTTTCAGGTAGAGATACATCCTTGGGATGTCCCTAGCCCATTGAAGTTGACATTTAAATGGTTACGGTAGGGGTTAAGGTTAGGGGTTAGGGTAGGGATGTCCCTAGCCCATTGAAGTTGACATTTCAAATGGTTAAGGTAGGGGTTAAGGTTAAGGTTTATCTCCTTAGTTTTGTTGACGTTGAGTGTGAGGTTAATTTCCTGACACCACACTCCGAGGGCCCTCACCTCCTCCCTGTAGGCCGTCTCGTCGTTGTTGGTAATCAAGCCTACCACTGTTGTGTCGTCCGCAAACTTGATGATTGAGTTGGAGGCGTTCATGGCCACGCAGTCGTGGGTGAACAGGGAGTACAGGAGAGGACTCAGAACGCACCCTTGTGGGGCCCCAGTGTTGAGGATCAGCGGGGTGGAGATGTTGTTGCCTACCCTCACCACCTGGGGGCGGCCCGTCAGGAAGTCCAGTACCCAGTTGCACAGGGCGGGGTCGAGACCAGAGTTTGGAGGGCACTATGGTGTTAAATGCCGAGCTGTAGTCGATGAACAGCATTCTCACATAGGTATTCCTCTTGTCCAGATGGGTGCAGTGTGGTTGAGATTGCATCGTCTGTGGACCTATTTGGGTGGTAAGCAAATTGGAGTGGGTCTAGGGTGTCAGGTAGGGTGGAGGTGATATGGTCCTTGACTAGTCTCTCAAAGCACTTCATGATGACGGAAGTGAGTGCTACGGGGCGGTAGTCGTTTAGCTCAGTTACCGTAGCTTTCTTGGGAACAGGAACAATGGTGGCCCTCTTGAAGCATGTGGGAACAACAGACTGGGATAGGGATTGATTGAATATGTCCGTAAACACACCAGCCAGCTGGTCTGCGCATGCTCTGAGGGCGCGGCTTGGGATGCCGTCTGGGCCTGCAGCCTTGCGAGGGTTGACACGTTTAAATGTTTTCCTCACTTCAGCTGCAGTGAAGGAGAGTCTGCATGTTTTAGTTGCGGGCCGTGTCAGTGGCACTGTATTGTCCTCAAAGCGGGCAAAAAAGTTATTACTCTGCCTGGGAGAAAGACATCCTGGTCCGTGACAGGGCTGGTTTTCTTTTTGTAATCCGTGATTGACTGTAGACCCTGCCACATACCTCTTGTGTCTGAGCCTTTGAATTGAGATTCTACTTTGTCTCTATACTGACGCTTAGCTTGTTTGATTGCCTTGCGGAGGGAATAGTTACACTGTTTGTATTCGGTCATGTTTCCGGTCATCTTGCCCTGATTAAAAGCAGTGGTTCGCTCTTTCAGTTTCACGCGAATGCTGCCATCAATCCACGGTTTCTGGTTTGGGAATGTTTTAATCGTTGCTATGGGAACGACATCTTCAACCCACGTTCTAATGAACTCGTTCACCGAATCAGCGTATTCGTCAATGTTGTTGTCTGACGCAATACGAAACATATCCCAGTCCACGTGATGGAAGCAATCTTGGAGTGTGGAATCAGATTGGTCGGACCAGCGATGAACAGACCTCAGCGCGGGAGCTTCTTGTTTTAGTTTCTGTCTGTAGGCAGGGATCAACAAAATGGAGTCGTGGTCAGCTTTTCCGAAAGGAGAGCGGGGCAGGGCCTTATATGCATCGCGGAAGTTGGAATAGCAATGATCCAAAGTTTTTCCAGCCCTGGTTGCGCAATCGATATGCTGATAAAATTTAGGGAGTCTTGTTTTCAGATTAGCCTTGTTAAAATCCCCAGCTACAATGAATGCAGCCTACGGATATATGGATTCCAGTTTGCAAAGAGTCAAATAAAGTTTGTTCAGAGCCATCGATGTATCTGCTTGGGGGGGAATATATATGGCTGTGATTATAATCGAAGAGAATTCCCTTGGTAGATAATGCGGTCGACATTTGAATGTGAGGAATTCTAAATCAGGTGAACAGAAGGACTTGAGTTCCTGTATGTTGTTGTGACAACACCACGTCTCGTTAACCATGAAGCATACGCCCCCGCCCCTCTTCTTACCAGAAAGATGTTTGTTTCTGTCGGCGCGATGCGTGGAGAAACCAGCTGGCTGCACCGACTCCGATAGCGTCTCTCCAGTGAGCCATGTTTCCGTGAAGCAAAGAACGTTACAGTCTCTGATGTCCCTCTGGAATGCTACCCTTGCTCGGATTTCATCAACCTTGTTGTCAAGAGACTGGACATTGGCGAGAAGTATGCTAGGGAGTGGTGCACGATGTGCCCGTCTCCGGAGTCTGACCAGAAGACCGCTTCTTTTCCCCCTTTTACGAAGTCGTTTTTTTGGGTCGCCAGCTGGGATCCATTCCGTTGTCCTGGGTGAAAGGCAGAACACAGGATCCGCTTCGCGAAAGTCATATTCTTGGTCGTACTGATGGTGAGTTGACGCTGCTCTTATATTCAGTAGTTCTTCTCGACTGTATGTAATGAAACCTAAGATGACCTGGGGTACCAATGTAAAAAATAACACGTAAAAAAACTAAAACTACATAGTTTCCTAGGAACGCGTAGCGAGGCGGCCATCTCTGTCGGCGCCGGACAGAGATGTGTGAATTTAAGTGTGCTCTCTCTAATTCTCTCTTTCTTTCTCTCTCTCGGAGGACCTGAGCCCTAGGACCATGCCTCAGGACTACCTGACATGATGACTCCTTGCTCTCCCCAGTCCACCTGGCTGTGCTGCTGCTCCAGTTTCAACTGTTCTGCCTTATTATTATTGGACCATGCTGGCCATTTATGAACATTTGAACATCTTGGCCATGTTCTGTTATAATCTCCACCCGGCACAGCCAGAAGAGGACTGGCCACCCCACATAGCCTGGTTCCTCTCTAGGTTTCTTCCTAGGTTTTGGCATTTCTAGTTTTTCCTAGCCACCGTGCATTGCTTGCTGTTTGGGGTTTTAGGCTGGGTTTCTGTACAGCACTTTGAGATATCAGCTGATGTACGAAGGGCTATGTAAATAAATTTGATTTGATTGGATTTGAACTGAATCAAAGATGGCGGACAGAAATACTAGGATGGAAGCAAATGTAAGGGACAAAAAAATAATGTAAGGGATTATAACGTCTTAACGAATCATGCAAAAACATGTACAGTTGACAGGAATGTTATGATGATTATAATACCTGTATGCCTATGGATGTGTAGTTAGCTATCTAGCCGATCTGTGTATGGACACAAACGTTTGGTATACATATTAGTTCAGAACAAAGCTATGAACCTCAGCTATCATAGCCAGTTGTATCAACTTCAAAACACCCTGAACGAAATTAATGAAGCCTCTGGATTGAGTAGAATATAATATCATGTTGTGCTAAGGATGCAAGTCGTATATACATGTAGTTATTACCATGCATGAGATCCCCACATTGTAGCCTGTACATTTAATATATTCACTGATCATGTACTCTACCTTGGTAAATAAAGGTGCAGTTTAGGTATGAATGTCTTTGAGATTATTTTTCAGTCATATCCAATACCAGGAGAATCAAATTCCAGTCTTTGAATGACGCTGTGTCTGCATGTCTGTATTACAATTATACACTTCAACAGTGTTTACCAATCTTGGTCCTGGGACATCAATGGTTATAGAAATATAATTATATATAAATATAATTTATAGAAATATAGAATATAGAAATATAATTTAAAAAACAGTACACTACACTTCCTATGCATAATATAAACTCAATATCTAAAGCCCTTCATCTGCATTGATCTGATAAACACAGGATAGGTGGAGTATTTAATCAAATTAGACTTAATTTCAACCAGTAGAGAATGTGAAACGCTTTATTGAAAAGATCATTATCCAAATCAATTTAATTCTGTACTTCAATGCACATCTGTTATGCATTATAAAGAAAGAGGTGGCTGGAGAGGTGTTACAGACAGAAAGGGAAAGAGGTAAGCACATAGGAGCAGGGAAGGCAGCACATGATTAATGAATCACAGTGCTACATATTCTCTCAGTTCATCACAATTACATAATAGTGTCTCACGTCGGCACAAAGTTTATCTTAAAAGCAGGCGAGCTGGTGATGATGGGACTGGGGGTTGGCATCCTCTCACATCAAAACATATCTACAGACGAGAGACAGATGGAGAGAGATAACATGTTTAAGCCTTGTGTTTTTATTTTTTTCCCCCAACATTTTTAGTCATCAATCAGGAGGTGAAATGCAAAACTGACCTTGGATCATTAACTCTGGGACTACTACATCTCTATCTGTATTTCAATGTAAAGCATCTCTTTAATAATACTTCCTGTTGACCTTATCAAGTGACTTCTCACCTCTGATCATGCTGTGCCCTCTATGTAGCCAGTTCAGATGCAGGAGGGGTTCACCGACACAGCTGATATAACCTAGAGGATTTAGGGAGAAGGGGAGAGAGGGATGAAGTGAAGGAGAGAGACTGTTATTGAGAAAATAAGGTAGTTAAAGTGACAGTGTTCAACAGGAATCTGTGTGTGGCCTCACCTGGTGTCCACACCACACTAAGTGGCTGCAGAGTACTTCATGCACACAAGGACAAACAATATAGCGTAGTTATAGAAATAATGAAGTGCCTTACTATTCTCCATGGATGCCCCTCTTGCCTATTCTTTGAAGGTGGAAGGATTCACAGTTATACACCTGAGCCTGCTTACTGCACAACGCAATCCATCAATCAGATTGATACATGAGTGTATAGGTGTGGGTCGTAGGGTGTCTAATTGTTCTACATTTTTTCAACATGGGTGATTTAAAATAGCCTGTTTTGTTTTTGCACAGACATCACACCCTTACCTAAACAGCACCCTCACCTGAGAAGTACAAATCAAAGGGAGAGAAACTGTGAATGGAATAACTGCAGTTGACATAGCTAAGTAAATGGAAGAATACTCTTATTGCAATGTGAATGGCTCTTAAATGAACCTTTGGTTGTGCATAGTGTAGTCTACGGTGTTGCCAGGGAACAGCGCCCCCTTTGAAGAAGTAGGAGGTGAAGATCTCCTGCACATGGATTGCCTCTATTGCTGTGTTGTTAGACCCCATCCTTGAATCATCCTGCAGAGCAGCAGACTCCTCCTCTGGCACACAGCGGTAGCTGCAGATCCCCTCCTGGTCCTCATGTCCATCCTCATGAAGTTACGCATGACACAGGTAGCCTTCACACACCTGAATTCCTCCAGGAGGCAGTCCCAGATGACCCTGGTCATCCAACCTTGCAGTGCCCTACCTGGTAACCGTAGGCAATCGTTTTGAAGGAATCTCCAGTTACAAGGTATCTGTAGGAATATGGAAGACAATGTAATTATTAGACTTTTATACCACCAGGTCATTGTGGATTACTAAAGTATAATATCCCTGAAAACAAATCATGATAACATTGGATTGATAGATGCATGGGCACACATATGTGCATGTGACAATAACAGGATCTTATCAAGGATGGCATCACAAATGAATACATAAAGACCACTTGAAGCTTGATGATGAGTTGATCATTTGAATCAGCTGTGCAGTGTGAAGGCAAAAACAAAAATGTGCCCCTCTGAGTCCCCAGGACTGAGAACCACTGCTCTTCATTGGGACCTCTTCATATGTAGACTGGCTTTCATAGCGCTCTTTTTCTGAGGACAGAAAACCTCACAAGAAACACACTACATTATAGTCAAATTACACCACACTGAATATTATGTTACTATTATCTCCGTCCTCACTTCTAGGGACAGGAACTACACAAAAGTACTTGCCCTTTCCAGAATAGCCTCCTCTCTCACTGACAGTTGGGGATGCTATCCTTTAACCCTCCATGGCTGTTAGCTAGCTACATTTGGAGATAGCTAATATGAAGCTAGGTAGATGGTGATATTTCATTCACTTAGCTTTCTATCTATACAGAATCTGAATTTGCCTTGATAGCTAGCTAGCCAACTAGATAGCTCATTTAACAGCTCATTTGAGTTAGCCTGCACTGTAGCTAGTTAGCTAATAATACATAGATGTATTTTTTACATTTTCAAAATCTATGTACTTACTTTCTTACTTGAATAGGTTCTCCCGGCCATGTGGACAACTGGAAACAGGGCAGCAAAGTTTGTCACCAGATAGTTTTAGAGGATATTACTATTGAACTATGTACCCATTTAATAACCAGACTGTTATGGGAGGAAGATGGCAGAGTGATTTCATCTGTTGGCAAATGTTCATTACTGCAACTCATGTGTTTTACCGGTGTGCTTGAGATACCCGGATGTGTTGTGATGTACTGAATCAGACGGGTTACTGGTCATTGCCTCGGTCTCGCCATTTAACATTCAAACATGGTGTCAGAGTCGGATAACTAACCATGCTTTCCGCAAATTAGAGTCACCTGTTCTGGTTTACTAAACAAATGCTTATTTGAGTAAAGTTTTTGGCCTTAGCTAGAGTGAGTTTGCTAGTTAGCTTCAGTGTTGGTTAGACATGGCAGCGAACATTTCCCCTCCCGCCGTTATGAAGCTCAGCGGGGATTGGAGCACGAACTGGGATACGTTTAGAGGTGAAAGCTGAAACTGTATTCAGGCCAGTTCATGACCTCTTTAGGCCTGTTTGTGACAGAGTGTGTTTTACGTGGCCAGAAACACACCCTTGAGTTTGAAATAGTTGAGGCTAGTCAACAGCCATTACTGGCAGGTTCTACAGCGCCTTGGGCTTATTAACTTCACCATCCCAGCTGATCTTAACATTATAGACAAAGTCCAGACTGGGCCCCTGAGCAAGGAGACACTCCTAAGCAAGTACCATGATGTCTTCAACGCACCGGTCGAGTCAGTTCCCGGGGAAGTCCACTTTGAGTAGGACGTAGCAATCAAGCCTGTCCAGTGTGCACCCCGCAATGTACCAGTGGCTAAGATATACAAATTATACAAATCAGACAGCACACAGACAGGGACGAGCCACTCCAGGCATTGAGGTCTGTGATTCTGATGGGCTGGCCCGACTGCAGGGAAGAAACTGCTTTAGCCGTCAGAGAATATTGGCCAGTCAAAGCTCAGTGTTCAAAATGGAGTAATATTCAAGTGTCAGAGAGTCGTTATTCCCCGGTCTTTGCAACCTGAGTTGTTGGCACGCGTGCACTCAAGTCACATAGGAGGTGAGGCCTGTTGCAGACAAGCACGTGACACACTGTATTGGCCAGGAATGCAGAGTGAAATCAAAGACTATGTCAGTAAATGCACAGTCTGCAATGAATATGCCATTGAGCAACAGAGAGAGACGATGATGTCCCACGAGCTACAGATGCGCCCCTGGCAGAGAGTAAGTCTAGATCTCTTCCAGCACAGTGGCAAAAACTTTCTGCTGGTAGTCGATCATTACTCAGACTTTTGGGTGATTGACCTCCTCCCCGAACTCTCAGCAGAGACAACGATCAAACGCTGCAAGGCTCAGTTTGCCAGCTATGGCCAGCCAGATAGGGTAATTTCAGACAATGGACCCCAATTCTCCGGAGTTGAGTTCCGAAAATTTGCTGCAGGATGGGAATTCGAGCACGTCACTTCATCACCACGACACCCAAAAGCTAATGGGAAGGCGGAGTCCGCAGTAAAAATCACAAAGAACCTCTGCAAAAAGACTCTGCGAGAGGGCAAAGATGCTGGAAAGCAATCCTGCAGTGGCGCAATACCCCGGCAGAAGGTATGGATAGCAGCCCGGCCCTGCGCCTCATGGCACGGCACTTAAAAGCAGCCCTACCAGTAGCCAGCACTCTCCTGGATCCATGTGTGGTGACAGACGTGCTGGTGAAGCTACATCACAGAAGACAGGTCTCCAAGTTCATCTACAACAAATCCGCAAAAGACTTACCTGAGCTCAGGGTGGGTGAAACGGTGCGAATGAAGCCACTACCAGGGGACCGGACGGGCCTCTGGAGACTCAGATCCTGTGTACAGAAAGTGGCACAACGCTCCTACTTGGTCGAAGTGAATGGATCACTGTACCATCATAACAGGGTTGACCTTCGGATTGCTGAGCCAGCACCTACTCAGAACCCTGATGGTCAAAGGGGTCGCATGACAAAAGATGGAACCCCAGCAAGTCACATGGGGCCTGAGGCACTGGGCGAAGAGCCAGGGGATCACAGGTCGGCCACTCCCTCACCCATCAATACTCCCCTTAGACAGTCAAGTGACACACCTGTGCTGGAACCCGCAGACAAGCCACCTGTCTTTTCACGCTGCGGGCGTCTGTCCCAGCCACCAAAAAATACTTAATCTGTAGGTTTCCCATCAGGGATTGTTGACAGACAGAGATAAAAGTGAAGAGAATATCAACATGTGTTGTTGTTACCTGAGGGAAAAAAAATACTAAACTGTTCATGTTGGAAATTATTACTAGGTTTGTTTTGTTAGTGAATTCACACCTCCTGTCCTATTTTATTAAAGGGAAGATGTTATGGGTGTAAGATGGCACAGTGATGCCATCTGTTGGTAAATTACTGCAACTCATGTGTTTTACCGGTGTGCTTGAAATACCCGGATGTATTGTGATGTACTGAACAAGACTGGTTAGTAGCATCAATGCCTCTGTCTCATCATTCAACATTCAAACACAGACCTTCATACAAACTTGCTCTGCTGAATTCTTGACGGAGTCACAAAGGGCGGCCTAAGCAACATCTAGCCCATCTAGATTTACATTTTAAATGTTTTCTTTACTCAAGTATGACAATTGGGTACTTTTTCCACAACTGTATTTTAGAACGATCCCTTGCGTCGTGCAGCCATTCCTCTGGATAACCCCGCTGTCTGAAATGCTCATCCAGACAGTCGGCTTGTTTGTCATAGTCACTCTGTGTACTACAAATCCTGTGTATGCAACTGCATTGGCTGATGGGGAGGATCTTTTTAAGGGTGTAGGGTGGAAGCTGTCTCCACGTAACAGGGATTTCCTGTCCCTCGGCTTCCTGTATAGATCTGTGCTAAAGCCACTCCCCTCCCTCTTAATCAAAATGTCCAGATAACTTGTTTCATGCTCATCAAAGGTGAGGGTGAATTTCAGATGTTCACTGCTTGTATAGATGAAGGAGTGGAATCGATGAAGTTCCTCTCCTGTCCAATGGAATAGAAGGAACACGTCATCAATGAAGCCTTTTACAGAGATTGATGAGGTGCTAGAATAGTTGTTAGGGCTGACAATCACGTTCTTCTCAAACAACCCCACATACAGATTGGCATAATTAGATGCTATTTTTTTTTTACTACAATGACCATAATGACCTGCGTGTCTACTTGTCTTGTCTGTGTTTCCTTTACACCTGCTACGTAAAAGAGACCGAATAATGTGTAACAGTATAGCTTCCGTCCCTCTCCTCGCCCCTACCTTGGCTCAAACCAGGGACCCTCTGCACACATCAACAACTGACACCTACGAACCATCGTTACCCATCGCAATTAGCACGCACCCCGCTAACTAGCTAGCCATTTCACATCGGTTACAAATGAACAATGATCAATGCATTCTGGGATCCTTGGGACATCCCTACGCTAAACCCTAACCTTAACCCCTACCTTAACCATTTAAATGTCAACTTCAATGGGCTAGGGACGTCCCAAGGATGTATCTCTACCTGAAAATACATGATCTAAGTAATTGATTGTTGGTACTCAGCAGTCATAAAGCCTTATTTACTTTAATGAACTATTAAAATAGTGATTTTGTCAGACAGCATGGACAGCAGCTCTACACTTTGACTGACTGATCCATTCATCCTTCCATCTCTCCTCAGCCTTCATCTCCTCTGAAGACCCAGTGAGGGTGGAGCTCAGTCAGAGAGCTGTTGAGGAACTGGTTAGGAAGAACACTTCTTCAGCCAGAGAGGTGTGAGGTCACAGATGGTTTAGATGGTAAATAGTTATGTCCCCATCACGTCAGCAAAAGGGAATATGTTCCATCTATGTTTATTTACATGAGTGCAAATTGTCTACTGATATTGGTGTCATTTCACACCCCTTTTGGTTGTATGAAAGTTAATTTCCCCTCAGACACACACATCGTTGTTATTATGAAGGTAATTTGTGTCAAATGTTCTTTCCCCACTCATTCACCCCATCTCTTTACATTGCTTGTGCATATTCAGTGGCCTGACAGCATCCAGACTGTCAAAGGCCCCATCCTGGTAGATCTGAACCAAAGCACTTTGGAGTGATCAGATGACAGAAGTCACATTTAGGTGTCAGGTGTAACTGAGGCTGTAGATGCTCCATATCCATTACTTTGAGTGTTTTATATAATATGACTAAATGTGTTTCTGTGATGCAGGGGCAGCCAAGGAATGGAACAGCAAGGCCACAGAGCATGACATAAGCAGAGCTGGGGGAGACCACCTCAAGCCCCTGGTAGAGCCGGGGGTGGTGTTTACCACTCCACCACGTCTTCAGCAGGCTTGAAAAGTGGGATTTAGCTGTTTGATCAATTTGTTTGTTTCAGTTTTCAGTAGTTGAATCATTTGACGTATTGTTGAGTTCAAAACTTTTCAGTTTCAACAAATGAACTGGGTTGGTTGAAAAGTGATAAAAGTACATACCATGCACTATTTTAACATGGTCGAAGATATGATTTTCATGCTAAAATAGGTGTTGCTTTTGCACATATTTGTTCATTGGATTTGCTAGTCATTGGGTTCATTTGTCTTACAATATGTTAAAATCAAATCAAGCTTTATTTATACCACACAATGGATTCACAGCAAAAAAAAAAGATAATATAACAGAAATATTTAGTACACAAACAATAACTGAAAGACTAATGAGCATTTTTAGGATATGCAACTGATTAAAATATTAATTGGATCCAATATCCAACCGAAAAAATATATGCTTGTTTTTTAGGAGGGGTTCTGAAAGACACGGAGGGTGTCTACTGAAAATTGACCAGTAACAACAGCTGGGACCTAAAAGACACCCACCATGAGACCCACTAAATCTGCCCAAGAGAAGGAAAACAAAATAAAAACCCACACTAAACTTACAGACAGGAAGTCAACCAAAAAGGGTGGTTAAAATAATTTATTTACAATCAAAACCATTCATACTATTACAAAAACATAATTCTCATTCATTCTTAATTATCTATTTACAAAACCAAATCACCAAACACCAAACAAAAACCAACCTCAGGGGAGCATCGTCCCTCCCCGTCATACCTAACCAATACCTAACCCTTTCCCTATCTCCCCTTCCCTAATCTATCCCCTTACAAAACTCACTCTAACACACCCAGCCCTAAACCCCCTTTCCACCTCTCCCGTGCCGCATGCTTCCCCCACTTCCTCTCCTCCCTCTTCATCCTCCCCCTCAAATCACCTTCCACCCTTCTCACTATCCCTTCCACCCCCCAATCTCTCCCTGTCTTGACTAAATTCTTCCTGGCTTCCCACAGTCCCTTTTTAAAGAGACTCATGAGAAGCCAGAGCAGAAACCTGTCCCTATCCGTTCCCTTTGCTTTCCCTACGCCTCTCTCTAGCCTAGCCCATGTCAAAACAAAATCACTCCTAACCACACCTAGCATCAACCGTGCCCTAGCCCAAACTAGTCCGGCAAAGGCACAGTCCCAGAAGGCATGGCGCACAGTCTCCTCCCTGCCACAAGCAGATCTTGGACAGGTGGGGATTGCACCAAACTATACCGGTACAAGATGGAACGTACCGGCAAGCGCTTATGAAGGCTCAACCAATTCAGGTCCTTGAGCCTGTTGTCCAGGCCCCGCGCCTGCACTCCCTCCCAGACCACTGACGAGATGCCCGCTACAGGCGCAGGACTCCCTGCCTGCCTGACCTCCTCGTACAGGTGCCTGTGGTCTAAACCTACTCGGGCAACTTCAACCTCGGGGTGCGCACGCAGCCACTTGGCCAAAGTGCCACGGCAGCTGTTCCGCCCGAGGACCCGCGTTAGACCACACCATTACCCTTCTCACCTGATACGAGAAGAACACCCGCAGGAGGTAACCGGACGGGTGTATCACTGGCTGAGGCTTGTTTTCGAGTTGCTGTGCGTTTTGTTGCCAACCTATTTTGCTACCTGACAACTTTACGGTTTTCACTTTTTAATTACCGTTCATATATTTATTTATTTTTTCCTCAACTTTTTCACTCCGGACGCTTTATCTGGACACGATTCGTCAGGACCTCCAACAGCCGAAGCTAAGTAGTAACATTAACATGATGCCTTCTAATTGCAGCCGCTGTGCTCGCCTTACGGCGAGGATAGCTGTACTGCAAGCCCAGCTTCAGACGCAATCGTTAGGCAAGGGTAATTTTAGTGTAGGAAAGGATGAAACAGCGTCTGTGCCACCAGTAAGTACAGATAGTAGTATAAATCCCCTGACACAGTCCCCGCAGCCGGACAATTTTCTCACGGTTTCTGGAAGGAAATGCTGTAGGAACGCTCAACCGGTGTCGCTCATTCAGCCGACAGAAACTTTCAACCGGTTTTCCCCATTAAGCAGCGGGTCGGTGTCAGAGGCCGAGTCTTCTCTGGTCTCTACTCCTCCCGCTACGGGGTCTGAGACACCGAAGCTTCCCACCATTAGCTCTGACAAATTGAAAACTCTAGTCATTGGCGACTCCATTACCCGCAGTATTAGACTTAAAGCGAATCATCCAGCGATCATACACTGTTTACCCGGGGGCAGGGCTACCGACGTTAAGGCTAATCTAAAGATGGTGCTGGCTAAAGCTAAAACTGGCGAGTGTAGAGAGTATAGAGATATTGTTATCCACGTCGGCACCAACGATGTTAGGATGAAACAGTCAGAGATCACCAAGCGCAACATAGCTTCTGCGTGCATATCAGCTAGAAAGATGTGTCGGCATCGAGTAATTGTCTCTGGCCCCCTCCCAGTTAGGTGGAGTGATGAGCTCTACAGCAGAGTCTCACAACTCAATCGCTGGTTGAAAACTGTTTTCTGCCCCTCCCAAAAGATAGAATTTGTAGATAATTGGCCCTCTTTCTGGGACTCACCCACAAACAGGACCAAGCCTGACCTGCTGAGGAGTGACGGACTCCATCCTAGCTGGAGGGGTGCTCTCATCTTATCTACCAACATAGACAGGGCTCTAACTCCTCTAGCTCCACAATGAAATAGGGTGCAGGCCGGGCAGCAGGCTATTAGCCAGCCTGCCAGCATAGTGGAGTCTGCCACTAGCATAGTCAGTGTAGTCAGCTCAGCTATCACCATTGAGACCGTGTCTGTGCCTCGACCTAGGTTGGGCAAAACTAAACATGGCGGTGTTCGCCTTAGCAATCTCACTAGGATAAAGACCACCTCCATTCCTGTCATTACTGAAAGAGATCATGATACCTCACTTCTCAAAATAGGGCTACTTAATGTTAGATCCCTTACTTCAAAGGCAATTATAGTCAATGAACTAATCACTGATCATAATCTTGATGTGATTGGCCTGACTGAAACATGGCTTAAGCCTGATGAATTTACTGTGTTAAATGAGGCCTCACCTCCTGGCTACACTAGTGACCATATCCCCCGTGCATCCCGCAAAGGCGGAGGTGTTGCTAACATTTACGATAGCAAATTTCAATTTACAAAAAAAAAAAAGACGTTTTCGTCTTTTGAGCTTCTAGTCATGAAATCTATGCAGCCTACTCAATCACTTTTTATAGCTACTGTTTACAGGCCTCCTGGGCCATATACAGCATTTCTCACTGAGTTCCCTGAATTCCTATCGGACCTTGTAGTCATTGCAGATAATATTCTAATCTTTGGTGACTTTAATATTCACATGGAAAAGTCCACAGACCCACTCCAAAAGGCTTTCGGAGCCATCATCGACTCAGTGGGTTTTGTCCAACATGTCTCTGGACCCACTCACTGTCACAGTCATACGCTGGACCTAGTTTTGTCCCATGGAATAAATGTTGTGGATCTTAATGTTTTTCCTCATAATCCTGGACTATCGGACCACCATTTTATTACCGTTGCAATTGCAACAAATAATCTGCTCAGACCCCAACCAAGGAACATCAAAAGTCGTGCTATAAATTCACAGACAACACAAAGATTCCTTGATGCCCTTCCAGACTCCCTCTGCCTACCCAAGGACGCCAGAGGACAAAAATCCGTTAACCACCTAACTGAGTATCTCAATTTAACCTTGCGCAATACCCTAGATGCAGTTGCACCCCTAAAAACTAAAAAAATGTCTCATAAGAAACTAGCTCCTGGTACACAGAAAATACCCGAGCTCTGAAGCAAGCTTCCAGAAAATTGGAACGGAAATGGCGCCACACCAAACTGGAAGTCTTCCGACTAGCTTGGAAGGACGGTACCGTGCAGTACCGAAGAGCCCTTACTGCTGCTCGATCATCCTATTTTTCCAACTTAATTGAGGAAAATAAGAACAATCCGAAATTCCTTTTGATACTGTCGCAAAGCTAACTAAAAAGCAGCATTCCCCAAGAGAGGATGACTTTCACTTTAGCAGTGATAAATTCATGAACTTCTTTGAGGAAAAGATTATGATTATTAGAAAGCAAATTACGGACTCCTCTTTAAACCTGCATATTCCTCCAAACCTCAGTTGTCCTGAGTCTGCACAACTCTGCCAGGACCTAGGATCAAGAGAGACGCTCAAGTCTTTTAGTACTATATCTCTTGACACAATGATGAAAATAATCATGGCCTCTAAACCTTCAAGCTGCATACTGGACCCTATTCCAACTAAACTACTGAAAGAGCTGCTTCCTGTGCTTGGCCCTCCTATGTTGAACATAATAAACGGCTCTCTATCCACTGGATGTGTACCAAACTCACTAAAAGTGGCAGTAATAAAGCCTCTCTTGAAAAAGCCAAACCTTGACCCAGAAAATATAAAAACTATCGGCCTATATCGAATCTTCCATTCCTCTCAAAATTTTAGAGAAGGCTGTTGCGCAGCAACTCACTGCCTTCCTGAAGACAAACAATGTATACGAAATGCTTCAGTCTGGTTTTAGACCCCATCATAGCACTGAGACGGCACTTGTGAAGGTGGTAAATGACATTTTAATGGCAACGGACCGAGGCTCTGCATCTGTCCTCGTGCTCCTAGACCTTAGTGCTGCTTTTGATACCATCGATCACCACATTCTTTTGGAGAGATTGGAAACCCAAATTGGTCTACACGGACATGTTCTGGCCTGGTTTAGATCTTATCTGTCGGAAAGATATCAGTTTGTCTCTGTGAATGGTTTGTCCTCTGACAAATCAACTGTAAATTTCGGTGTTCCTCAAGGTTCTGTTTTAGGACCACTATTGTTTTCACTATATATTTTACCTCTTGGGGATGTTATTCGAAAACATAATGTTAACTTTCACTGCTATGCGGATGACACACAGCTGTACATTTCAATGAAACATGGTGAAGCCCCAAAATTGCCCTCGCTAGAAGCATGTGTTTCAGACATAAGGAAGTGGATGGCTGCAAACTTTCTACTATTAAACTCGGACAAAACAGAGATGCTTGTTCTAGGTCCCAAGAAACAAAGAGATCTTCTGTTGAATCTGACAATTAATCTTAATGGTTGTACAGTCGTCTCAAATAAAACTGTGAAGGACCTCGGCGTTACTCTGGACCCTGATCTCTCTTTTGAAGAACATATCAAGACCATTTCGAGGACAGCTTTTTTCCATCTACGTAACATTGCAAAAAATCAGAAACTTTCTGTCCAAAAATGATGCAGAAAAATTCATCCATGCGTTTGTCACTTCTAGGTTAGACTACTGCAATGCTCTATTTTCCGGCTACCCGGATAAAGCACTAAATAAACTTCAGTTAGTGCTGAATACGGCTGCTAGAATCCTGACTAGAACCAAAAAATTGGATCATATTACTCCAGTGCTAGCCTCTCTACACTGGCTTCCTGTCAAAGCAAGGGCTGATTTCAAGGTTTTACTGCTAACCTACAAAGCATTACATGGGCTTGCTCCTACCTATCTCTCTGATTTGGTCCTGCCGTACATACCTACACGTACGCTACGGTCACAAGACGCAGGCCTCCTAATTGTCCCTAGAATTTCTAAGCAAACAGCTGGAGGCAGGGCTTTCTCCTATAGAGCTCCATTTTTATGGAACGGTCTGCCTACCCATGTCAGAGACGCAAACTCGGTCTCAACCTTTAAGTCTTTACTGAAGACTCATCTCTTCAGTGGGTCATATGATTGAGTGTAGTCTGGCCCAGGAGTGGGAAGGTGAACGGAAAGGCTCTGGAGCAACGAACCGCCCTTGCTGTCTCTGCCTGGCCGATTCCCCTCTTTCCACTGGGATTCTCTGCCTCTACCCTGTTACGGGGCTGAGTCACTGGCTTACTGGGGCTCTCTCATGCCGTCCCTGGGGGGGGTGCGTCACCTGGGTGGGTTGATTCACTGTTGTGGTCGGCCTGTCTGGGTTGGCGCCCCCCTTTGGGTTGTGCCGTGGCGGAGATCTTTGTGGGCTATACTCGGCCTTGTCTCAGGATGGTAAGTTGGTGGTTGAAGATATCCTCTAGTGGTGTGGGGGCTGTGCTTTGGCAAAGTGGGTGGGGTTATATCCTTCCTGTTTGGCCCTGTCCGGGGTGTCCTCGGATGGGGCCACAGTGTCTCCTGACCCCTCCTGTCTCAGCCTCCAGTATTTATGCTGCATTAGTTTATGTGTCGGGGGCTAGGGTCAGTTTGTTATATCTGAGTACTTCTCCTGTCCTATTCGGTGTCCTGTGTGAATCTAAGTGTGCGTTCTCTAATTCTCTCCTTCTCTCTTTCTTTCTCTCTCTCGGAGGACCTGAGCCCTAGGACCATGCCCCAGGACTACCTGACATGATGACTCCTTGCTGTCCCCAGTCCACCTGGCCATGCTGCTGCTCCAGTTTCAACTGGCCTGGGCCCTAGGACCATGTCCCAGGACTACCTGACATGATGACTCCTTGCTGTCCCCAGTCCACCTGGCCATGCTGCTGCTCCAGTTTCAACTGTTCTGCCTTACTATTATTCAACCATGCTGGTCATTTATGAACATTTGAACATCTTGGCCACGTTCTGTTATAATCTCCACCCGGCACAGCCAGAAGAGGACTGGCCACCCCACATATGCTCTCTCTAATTCTCTCTTTCTTTCTCTCTCTCGGAGGACCTGAGCCCTAGGACCGTGCCCCAGGACTACCTGACATGATGACTCCTTGCTGTCCCCAGTCCACCTGACTGTGCTGCTGCTCCAGTTTCAACTGTTCTGCCTTATTATTATTCGACCATGCTGGTCATTTATGAACATTTGAACTTGAGGGGGAAATGTGGTACCCCCCTACCTCCCTCCCCGATGGGACAGATCATGCGTGCCCTGGCGACCCACTCGCACCTGCCACTCCACATAAACTGAAACACAAGCCTCACTAGAGGCCTCCTCAGACAAGCCGGCAATGGGTAGATGTACCCCAAATACAAAAGGGACGGCAACACATCCACCTTTAGGACCAGAACTTTGCCCATAAAAGACAAATACCTAGCCTTCCACATTGCTAGCTTCCTCTGTACCACTGCGATACGCATGTTCCAGTTTAGCGTCGCTGAGCCGGAGGTCTTAAAATGAACCCCGAGAATCCTCAGGGCCCCTTCACAGAGAGATAACCCCTCAGGCACATCCGTTCTACCGCGCCATCTTCCGAAAAACTTGACGGAAGACTTTGCATGGTTCAGAACTGCTCCCGACGCTCGGGTGAAATCCCCAATGATGGCAAGAGACCTTGTCAGGCACGAGTCCTTGCACAACAGCAAGGAAGTGTCGTCGGTGTACTGCGTCATCTTAACACGCAGCCCACAGCTCCCAGGGATCAACAAGCCCTCCACCCCTGTGTCTGCCCTAATAGCAGCCCCCAGAGGCTCCATGTACAGTACGAAGAGGAGGGCCGAGAGTGGACACCTGCCTGACCCCAGACGAGAGGTCAAAAACGTCACCTAAGTGACTATTTACACTTACTCGGCACCCCGCTCCAACATATAAAGTACGGATCCATCCTATGTACTTCTCCCCAAATCCTAATCTACCTAACACCCTGAATAGAAATGATCTATTCACGCGATCAAAGTCTTTCGCCTGATCTAGCGCTGCTACCATTAAAGGCAGCCCTCTATCTTCAACCCAAGCGATGGAATCCCTGATCAACTGTAGGTTCCATCTTATAGAGCGGCCCTCTACCCCGCACGTCTGATCCTTGTGGACGACGTAGGAAAGGGCTGTGCGCAACCGGTCTGCTAAAACCTTTGCAAGAATCTTGTAATCTACGCACAGCATGGTCAATGGCCGCCAGTTGCCAAGGTCAGTTGCTTCCCCCTTCTTATAAAGAAGTGACAGCACACCAACAGCCATTGATCCCCCCGGGACCCCCGTCTCAAGGATGGCCTTCAAGACTTCGAGAACCACTGGTCCAAGTATACCCCAAAACTTGAGGTAAAACTCAGCCGGCAGCCCATCCATCCCAGGCACCTTCCCTTTTCCCATCCTCCTAAGAGCGCTCTCAACCTCTTCTAGTGAGATCTGGGCCTCCATCACGTCTCTAATGTCCTCTGGCAACCGCCGGGACAAGTGTTCTAAAAACACGTTTCCCTGCTCTACATCTATCTCCCTTTCCTTAAATAAACCTCGGAAATGATCAGGTGTCACCCTGACCATTTCCTCTGGTTTACTTACTATACTACCATTTTCTTCCCTAACGCCATGCATTACCTTCCTACTCTGCCTGGCCCTAACCGACTTAAAGAACATAGCGGAACAAGTCTCATTATGTTCTAGAAAGCCACTATGCGCACGCTCCAGGAAAGCTCGAGCCTTCTGCTCCTGCAGCTCCCTGAGCTGCGCCTTTAGGGCTGCGAATCTCTCCCAGTCAATCGACCCGCCGAGGTTGCCTGCCTCGTACTCGAGTTCAATTAACCTTTGGATACGATCCACCTCCCTCCTTTCCTCCCTTTTTTTCCTTCTACAATATCCTATTATAAAAGCCCTTATCCTCCCCTTAACTAAATCCCACCACTCTAACACCCCCTCGCACATGGACCGGAGGCCGTCAAGCCTCCGAAAGAAACAAAAAAATGCGTCAACGAAAGCCTGCTCCTCCAGTACCCCCTACCGAAGAGGCAGACTGGCGACCCCACCTGCAGGAACACCCCGTCGTGATCCGTGAAGAAAACAGGCAACAGCCGCCCAGACAACTGACCCAAAGACCTGGATACAAAAATGTAGTCGAGCCTCCGCGCAACCCCCCTGGAGTTGCGCCATGTAGGACCGACCATTGCCGGAGTAGTGTGCAGGCCACCATCAACCAGACCATGGCAAGCCATTAGCCCAGAGATGGCACCTGCACTGCTATCACCGCCTACCCCTAAATCTATATTAAAGTCTCCTCCTATCACCAAGTGCCTGTTTGTAACACACAGGGGCGCCAGACAGTCCACCATCTCCCCTCCTGTCTGCCGCCACCTGTGGCCCATACACCCCAATTAACCTATATCTAGCTTCTCTAAATTTAACATCTATCCCCAAAACTCTACCCTGCATTATTACAAAAGTGTTCTCTATTTTAACCTCTCTATGCCCACACAAAATCCCTACTCCTGTTGAGTGCACCCCTCCTATGCCCCAAAAAGATTCCCCCTTATCCCACTCCCTCTTAAATCTACACACATCCCCACCATCCCTCAGGTGAACCTCCTGTAAAAAACAGAAATCAAACCCCACACCCTCTAAATAACAAAAAACCGCCCTCCTTTTAACATTAATCCTTAACCCCCTAACATTTAGACTAAAAAAAGAAACAGAACTATTCATTTAATTATTAACAACAAATAAAACCCCCAAAACCAAAGAAAAACAGGAGACTCACCCGATGCTCCCCTGGTCCATCTCCACCGGCGGGGACGTCCTCTCCTCTCCTGACGCCCCCCCGTCCTCCATCCCAACCCATGACCCAGGCAGTGTGTTGGGTCCTCCCTCCCCACCCACCATCCCCCCCTCCCTGCTTGCCTCGGGGCTGCATGTAGGGGACCCCATCTCCTCAAACAGGAGTTGGGATCCCTCTAGCAAACAGCCCACCGACCCCTCACTGGAGTCATCCACTAAAATGCAAGGGGCTGAGGCAAACCGGGAGGACAAAATACCCTCCCCTCCCCCGCCACTCTCTTAGCCCCCTGCCCCTCCACACCCCCTCCCTCTCACTTCCTGCCAAGCTCCCCCTCTTCATCCCTTTCTTCTTTGGTGAAGGAGGTAGCGGGGAGACACAACGTCCCATCCCCGCTAACTCCTCCACCATGTCCCTCGTCTCTTTCTCGAGGAAGCCTGGCAGGCTGTCCCCCCACTCCTTCCCCCATCTCCCCCCCTCACCTCCCACCCCCTCCCCTCCCACCTCTACCCCTCCCTCCGTCCCCGTCACTGTCCCCGTTCCCTCTTCCACTCCTTCTCGTACCACTGTCCCCCTCTCCGCTCCTTCACGCTCTTCTGCCTTCTTTTTCTTCTCCTCTTCTTTTCCTTTCTTTCCTTCTTCCCACCTCTTTCTTCTTGCCTCTTCCTTCTTCCTTTCTTCATCCTTCTCCGTCCTTTCCCCTGTGCCATCCGTACAATCCGCACGCGTCCTTTCTTTCCTCCCCCATCCCCCGCTCCCCCCCCAGCTGCAGACGCGTATGACCTGTGACGAGCCAGGCAATCACGCCACAGGTGTTCTCTGGAGCCACACCCGTGGCAAGCCTTGGGCTCGTCACACTCCCTGGCCTCGTGCTCTTCCGACCCACAAAACCGACATTTCTTGTTACTGCACGAGGCCAGGGTATGGCCGTAGGCCATACAACGCCTGCAGAACGGGGGCTGACGTGCATAGTAGAGTGTTCCCCTGTCAGCCCCCAGGGAGAACATCGCCGGAGGATGGAGGTAGCCATCCACACTCTTCGGGGACTCCCTGAGTAATGCCTGGAAACCTCTCTTTCCGTTCCAGAAACTCAGGGAGTCCCTGAGGTACCTCGCTGAGGAGACATTGTCCATATATCTCCCCAGAAAGGCCCTCACCTCTTCATCCTTCACATGCGGATTGTACATGGTTACGGTGACCACCCTGAAGTTGTTCCTTGCCAGGCTGGTCACCGTGTAATGGCACAGGGGTTTCTCTCCTTTTCCTTCTCTCACCTTCTTCATAACTTCGTCGTGTTTTTCTTCCACTTGTAACGTCACATCATATCCTTTCTCGATGGGATTCCCTCGAAGGCATAGTACATCTTTTACTTCCAGCTGTAGGCATCCCATCAGAACATTTCTCCCGAATGTCTCTCTCCCCCAGGGCTCCTTCTCCTTATCTGACCAAGAGAACCTCACGGTATTAACCAGACCAATCCCAGGTACCCCTATGTGGGGATTTTTCTGTGCCATCTTCACAAAAAAAGCTCTCTAACACAGAAGCCAATAGAAACAAAAAATGAAAAATCTGATAAAAATCAGATTTTTAAAATGGAAAAACTCTCCCTCCTATCCTAACCTTCAAACTGAAAAGAAAACATCTTTAATAGGCCAAATGTGGAGCAACTAAAGGTGTTGACTCTCCACATCTATCAAGACAACTGGAGCACTGGGCCAGACACTCTTAAATAGAACCTGGACCTGCTTAGGTGAAACACATTACATTTACATTTAAGTCATTTAGCAGACGCTCTTATCCAGAGCGACTTACAAATTGGTGCGTTCACCTTAAGACATCCAGTGGAACAGCCACTTTACAATAGTGCATCTAAATCTTTTAAGGGGGGTGAGAAGGATTACTTTATCCTATCCTAGGTATTCCTGAAAGAGGTGGGGTTTCAGGTGTCTCCGGAAACACCTTCCCACTAACGAGATGGACAATTCAGCACAGGTGTAACACATACTGACTAACGAGGTGATTAACGAGCTTAACGTGCCAAAGTCCAACCTCAAAACATAAATGGAAAAACCAAAGTCTATAACACCTTCCCCCTTAAGACAGCAAATATATCCTATATTTTTGTTGGACACGTTTGCTCACCACCAACAGAAAACAACCTCCATTTCACATAATATTCTACAATATACCTTCTACAATATAAACATGGTGTCTGTTGGCTGTCAACATTTAAAAATAAAAATAAACACTTATTTTGAAATATTTTTTTTTCCTTTTTCTTTCTATATAATCCTAAAACTCACTAGCTTCTAGAACGCTCGTCCCCTTGGAACGAGCCCAAACAAAACTCATCTACAATACGGAAAAATGTGCAGTCAAAATAAATTAAGATCCATGGCAACGCATATCGATTTGGGAGGAAATCAGGTTGAACCTGCTCTTGAAAGTAACACAACAAAACAAAAAACACATGGAAATGGGAGATATATTTTACCTCGCTGGTTAGACAACCTGCAGAAGATAGTCAGCTACATTTGAGTGTTGCATTTAAATTTAGGGGTCACTAAACAAAGAAAAACAACACTTATTTGTCATCACTCATATAAAATATCACGTTGACATCAATTGAGCGAGGGAGGGGAGATGAGGTTGCAGGTCCTGTTAAAACGGACAGCTCAAAAACCACACATAATCTGGGAATAATGTGTACATCACTGGTTAGAGGACAATTTGTTGAAAACAGTTAGCTACATTTTGAAGTGTTGCATTTTGATTAAAGTGGGTCACCAACGTGGTATGTGTAACAACTCTTTTTTTGTTCGTCACTTTTTGTTAAATCACATAAATAGTACTCTTTCAATTCAGAGCCTGGATCTTTCCCCTGAGGATAATATCCATATCATGTTGAAATCAATAGAACAGGGGGCAAACATTTAGGGTTCTACATTGTGAGATCATTAAATTACTCCTTCTGCAATGTTTAAACATTCTACATTGTGACATGATTAAAATACTCCTACTACAATGTTAAAACAATCTACCTTGTGACATTGATAAATTGATATCAGGAAATAACTCCATGTATTTTCTGATGTTTGATCAGAGATCTTTTATCAGAGTATCTCGTCACACTGATCACAGCTATGAGGTTTCTCTCCTGTGTGTGTTCTCTGGTGTAGAGTGAGAGTGCTAGATGCAGCAAAACTCTTCCCACATTGATCACTGCTGCAAGATTTCTCTCCTGTGTGTATTCCCAGATGTTGAGTCAGAGCCCTAGATGCACCAGAACTCTTCCCACATTGGTTTCTCTCCTGTGTGTGTTCTCTGATGAATTTTAAGGCCTGATGAGGTGATTCTCTTCCCATAGTCAGAGCAGCAGTGAGTTCTCTTCCCTGTGGATCTCTGCAGGTGTTTATTGATGTGTTCTGATCTGGAGAGACTCTTCTCTGTCTCTTCAGCTTCATGAGGTTTTTGAGGCTCCCCAGAGGATCCAAGATAGTCCTGTATCTATCCTGTGTGAACAACAAAGTCAGACAGATGGTTTAAGGCCCACAACAGCAGAAATCCACTGTAAAAGATGATGCCAACAGTGTAGCCATGATGTTGTACAACAATTGACGTCTGTAATGAATGTTAAAATCATTTTACAATTAAAAAAAAGAGTAACAAGTCATATTTTGTCTTGTTTTCACATTAGTAGTAACATCTAAGATTGTAGACTAGAAATAAGTTATTCATGTTGTTGAAACTCTAAGCAGTGTGCCAGACGACTTTTGGTATCTAATATAGGCCCCTTTCTGTGTTTGCTAAAATTGCGACACGAGGTTGATGCACATGCAATTTGATTGTAGAAACTCCTCCCTGCTAGTGAGGAAACCAATAGTTATGGATGTAGAATATCTGGTCATGAGGAAACCACTAGTTATGGATGTAGTATATCTGCTAATGAGGAAAACACTAGTTATGTATATTAGCTTAATACTTAAAAAACACTTCAACCTGTAAAATGCTCGTTGGCTAGCTTTTCCATCAGCCTGACAATGAGGGTTTGTACACGGTTTGCCAAATTGGCCAATAACTTCACCTAACAACAAATATACCTATGTAATGAACAAAGAAGCACTTTGGTTGTTGTTGCATGACATACATAGTGTACTCTAGGACACATAACAATAACATAGACCTACTGTAGGACCCATAACTTCCCCTAACAACAAGTATAGGAAAATAGCTCTGTGTGTTGTACAATAGCCTATCCATCTAAGAACAATTCTCTACACATTATGAGCAAAGTATCTTTTTGTGCAAACAGACTAATGAGCCCCTACAGTAAATCAAGCAGACAATAACATAACATTATAAACATCAATTTGAGTAATGAATGAAGAAGCACTTTGGTTGTTTTTGCATGTCGTGATGTTTGTCATTTGATTGGAATTCAGAAAATTATTTGCTGGATCAGCTAATGATAGTTGAACATGTGACTAACTAAACAGCTACAGTATTAATAATTATGTGTAATTATTGAAGAACCGCGTTAATGACAGTATCCATTTGGGTGTTGTTAAGATTTTATAATTTATTTAATTCACCTTTATATAAACAGGTAGGCCAGTTGAGAACAAGTTCTCATTTCCAAATGCGACCTGGCCAAGATAAAGCAAAGCAGTGCGACAAAAACAACACAGAGTTACACGTGGGATAAACAAACGTACAGTTATTAACACAATAGAAAAATCTATATACAGTGTGTGCAAATGGAGTACGGAGGTAAGGCAATAAATAGGCCATAGTAGCGAAGTAATTACAATTTAGCAAATTGACACTGGAGTGATAGATGTGCTGATTATAATGTGCAAGTAGAAATACTGGTGTGCAAAAGAGCATAAAAAGTAAATAAAAACATGGGGATGAGGTAGGCAGTTGGATGGGCTATTTACAGATGGGCTGTGTACAGCTGCAGTGACTGGTTAGCTGCTCAGATAGCGAAGGCTTAAAGTCTCCAGCTGCAGTAATTTTTGCAATTCGTTCCAATCATTGGCAGCAGAGAACTGGAAGGAAAGGAGGCCAAAGTAGGTGTTGGCTTTGGGGATGACCAATGAGATATACTTCCTGGAGCGCATACTATGTGTGGGTGTTGCTATGGTGACCAGTGAGCTGAGTTAAGGCGGCCGAATATGTAGTGAGGGCCAGCCGACGAGAGCAGTGGATTATGGGGCTTTGGTGTCAAAACGGATGGCACTGTGATAGACTGCATCCAGTTTGCTGAGTAGAGTGTTGGAGGTTATTTTTAATTAAATGACATCATCGAAGTCAAGGATCGGTTGGGTAGTCAATTTTACGAGGGTATTTTTGGCAGTGTGAGTGAAGGAGGCTTTGTTGCCTAATAGGAAGCCAATTCTAGATTTATTTTGGGATTGGAGATGCTTAATATTAGTCTGGAAGGTGAGTTTACAGTCTAGCCAGACACCTAGGTATTTATAGTTGTCCACATATTCTAAGTCAGAACTGTCCAGAGTAGTGATGCTGGACAGGTGGGTGCGGGCAGGAATAGGTTGAAGAGCATACATTTAGTTTCACTAGCGTTTAAGAGAAGTTGGAGGCCACAGAAGGGATGTTGTATGGCATTGAAGCTCGTTTGGAGGTTTGTTAACAGTGTCCAAAGAAGGGCCAGATGTATACTGAATGGTGTGGTCTGTGTAGAGGTGGAACAAGGAATCACCTGCAGCAAGAGCAACATCATTGGTATGTACAGAGAAAAGAGCTAGTCCGAGAATTGAACCCTGTGGTACCCCCATAGAGACTGCCAAAGGTCCGGACAACAGGCCCTCCGATTTGACACACTGAACTCTGTCTGAGAAGTAGTTGGTGAACCATGCGAGTCAGTTATTTGAGAAACCAAGTCTGTTAAGTCTGCCGATAAGAATACCGTGATTGACAGAGTAGAAAGCCTTGGTCAGGTTGATGAAGACGGCTGCACAGTACTGTCTTTTATCGATGGCGGTTATATTTTTGGTAACTTAAGCGAGGCTGAGGTGCACCCGTGACCAGCTCGGAAACGGGATTGCACAGCAGGTGGGATTCAAAATGGTCAGTGATCTGTTTGTTAACTTGGCTGTCGAAGACTTTAGAAAGGCAAGGCAGGATGGATATAGGTCTGTAACAGTTTGGGTCTAGAGTGTCACACCCTTTGAAGAGGGGGATGACCGCAGAAGTGTTCCAATCTTTAGGAATCTCAGACAATACTAAAGAGAGGTTGAACCGACTAGTAGTAAGGGTTGCCACAATGGCAGCAGATCATTTTAGAAAGAGAGGGTCCAGAAGGTCTAGCCCAGCTGATTTGTACGGGTCCAGGTTTTGCAACTCTTTCAGAACATCGGCGATCTGGATTTGGGTGAAGGAGAAGCTGGGGAAAGTAGCCGAGGGGGTGGGGAGCTGTTGGCCGGGGTTGGGGTAGCCAGGAGGAAACTATGGCCAGCCGTAGAGAAATGCTTGTCGAAATTCTCGATTATCTTGGAGTTATCGGTGGTGACAGTGTTTCCTACCCTCAGTGCAGTGGGCAGCAGGGAGGAGGTGCTCTTATTCTCCATGGACTTTACAGTGTCCCAAAACGTTTTGGAATTAGAGCTACAGGATGCAAATTTCTTTTTGAAAAAGCTAGCCTTTGCTTTCCTAACTGTGTGTATTGGTTCCTGACTTCTCTGAAAAGTTGCAGATCGCGGGGACTATTCAATGCTCATGCAGTACGCCACAGGATATTTCTGTGCTGGTCGAGGGCAGCCAGGTCTGGAGTGAACCAAGGGCTATATCTGTTCTTAGTTCTACATTTTTTGAAAGGGGCATGCTTATTTAAGGTGGTGAGGAAATTACTTTTAAAGAACAACCAGGCATCCTCTGACGGGATGAGGTCAATATCCTTCCAGGATACCCCGGCCAAGTCGATTAGAAAGGCCTGCTTGCAGAAGTGTTTCAGGGAGCGTTTGACAGTGATGAGGGGTGGTCGTTTGACCGCGGACCCATAACGGATGCAGGCAATGAGGCAGTGATCACTGACATCCTAATTGAAACAGCAGAGGTGTATTTGAACAAAGCAGTTAACCCACTGTTCCTAGGCCGTCATTGAAAATAATAATTTGTTCATAACTAACTTGCCTAGTTAAATAAAGGTAAAATAAAAAATTTGGAGGGCAAGGTGGTCAGGATAATATCTATGAGCGAACCCATGTTTACGGATTTAGGGTTGTACCTGGTGGGTTCCTTGATAATTTGTGTGAGATTGAGGGCATTGGATTGTAGGACAGCCGGGGTGTTAAGCATATCCCAGCTAAGGTCACCTCACAAAACGAACTCTGAAGATAGATGAGGTGTAGCGCTTTTCCTCCGTTGAAGGAGAGGAGGACCAAAATGCAGCGTGGTTAGAGTTCAACATGTTTAATAAAGACCATACATGAGAACACTACAAAATAACAAATGTGAAAATGACACAAAGACAGAAGACAACCACCCACAAAGTACCCAGAGAATATGGCTGCCTAAATATGGTTCCCAATCAGAGACAACGATAGACAGCTGCCTCTAATTGAGAACCAATCTAGGCAACCATAGACATACCAACTACCTAGAAAGGAAACAGCCCCATAAACATACAAAAAACCATAGACCAGTAAAAACACATAAATCCCCCATGTCACACCCTGACCTAACCAAAATAATAAAGAAAACAAAGATAACTAAGGCCAGGGTGTGACATGAGGGGAAATCAATTCACATATGGTGTCCAGGGCACAGCTGGGAGCTGAGGGGGGTCTGTAACAGGCGGCAACAGTGAGAGACTTATTTCTGGAGAGATTCATTTTTAAAGCTCAAACTGTTTGGGCATGGACCTGGAAAGTATGATACAACTTTACAGGACATCTCTGCAGTAGATTGTAACTCCTCCCCGTTTGACAGTTATATCTTCACGGAAGATATTGTAGATGGGGATAGAAATGTCAGAGTTTTTGGTGGCCCTCCTAAGCCAGGATTCAGACACGGCAAGGACATCAAGGTTGGCGGAGTGTGCTAAAGCAGTGAGTAAAACCAACTTAGGGAGGAGGCTTCTGATGTTAACATGCATGAAACCAAGGCTTTTACGCTTACAGAAGTCAACAATTGAGAGCGCCTGGGGACACACAGGGCCTGGATTAACCTCCACATCACTCGAGGAACAGAGGAGGAGGATGAGGGCACGGCTAAAGGATATCAGAACTGGTCGTCTAGTGCGTTGGGAACAGAGAATTAAGGGAGCAGATTTCTGGGTGTGGAAGGATTGATTCAAGGCACAATGTACAAACAGGGTTTTGTAGGGTGCGGGTACAGTGGAGAAAAACTTAGGCATTGAGTGACGATAAGAGAGGTTGCATCTCTGGAGGCACCAGGTATACTAGGTGAGGTCACCGCATGTATGGGAGGTGGGACAAAATAGTTCTCTGAGGCATGTTGAGTGGGACTAGGGGCTCCGCAGTAAAATAAAACAATGATAACTACCCTAAACAATAGTATACAAGGCATATTGACATTAGAGAGACATAAAGCACGGCTTAAAGCAATCACAGGTGTTGATTGGGAGAACTAGCTAAGACAACAACGGGTAAGACAAGAACACAGGTAAAATGGCTATGAATGGGGCCGGGCCGACAGATAAACAAAATAAACAAAATGGAGTACCGTGATTAATGAACAGTCCAGCAAGTGCTAGCTTCGGGACAAGGGCGTCACCGATGTCTGGCAAAGGCCGGTTGAGGGCACATCGGACGGAATTGCGTCGGCAGACCAGTCGTGATTGATCGGCGGGGCTCCGTGTTGACAAAGGGTCCAGGCCAATTGGCAAAAGAGTTATTTTAGCTGGAGTAATTTTGTTTGCTAGCCGGGAGATGCACCTGGCTCGAGGCTAACTGGTGCTAGCTTTGGGACAAGGGCATTTGCCACTATAGCAAATCCAGTGCAAAGGTCCAGAGCTTACGGCAGGAATCCGGTGATGTAATAGCTTCTAGTCGTCTTAGTGAAGAGTCTGGGGGGCATCAGCTGTGTAGCCGAGTGATCAAAGGGTCCACTGTGCAGGCTGGGAGATGGGCCTGGCTCAAGGCTAGCTTCGGGGCTGAGCCACTCGGTGGAAGCTTGCTAGCTGCGATTATCCGGTGTAATGGTCCAGAGCTTACGGCAGGTATATGGTGATGTAGTGGAGAAAAACAGTCCCGATATGCTCAGGGTTGATATCAGGCTGTATAGACTGGTAGGTATTATCCAGGCTAAAAGCGGCTGGTGTCTGAGCTAAAAAGGTAAAGGCCGCTAGCAGTGGCTAACAATGTCTAAATAGCTAGTAGCTAATTAGCTGGTTAGCTTCTGATGGCTAGCTTCTGATGGAGGTTCTAAATACAAGGTCTAAAAAAATAGCACATCCGTATCATAATGGGTGAGGCGGGTTGCCGGAAGGTATATTTAATTTAGAAATGGAATAAGAGGTTGAAATATATTGCAATATATACAAAAAGACGAAAACAAACCATGGATATCCTGTTGGGGTGCCTGAGCTTGAAGGTGAAGGATGTTCTCTGTCTCCTGGGGAACCCGATGGAAAAAGGGTTTGATGTGACTTTTTATTTGGAAGAACAACACGATGGTGTAATGAAGAAGGTGAAGGAAGAGAAAGGAGAAGGTCCCCTGTGCCATTACGCGGTGACCAGCCTGGCAAGAAACAACTTCAGGGTGGTCACCGTAAACATGTATAATCCGCACGTGAAGGATGAGGAAGTGAGGGCCTTTCTGGGGAGGTAAAAAAAAAAGGATGGCACGGGAAGAGGATGGGAAGAAGGAAGAGGTGAGAAGAAAGAGGCGAGGAGAAGGATTGAATGGAACAGAAGGAGAGAAGAAAAAGGAGGCGGAAGAACGTGAAGAAGCGGAGAAGAGGGAGAAGGAGACAGTGGTGCGAGAAGGAGTGGAGGAGGGAACGGTGGCAGGAACGGAGGGAGAAGAGGAAACGGGAACAGAAGGAAAAGAAGATAGAGTGAAGGAGTGGGGGGGCAGCCTGTCGAGCTTCCTCGTGGAAGAGCTAGCGGGGAAGGGAGGTGGTGTCTCCCGGCCAGCTCCTTCACCAAAGAAGAAAGGGAAGAGGAGGGGAGCTCGACAGGAAGTGAGAGGGAGGGGGGGCTAAGATATCGGCGGCGGGGGGAGTTCATTGGCCTCCCTGTTTGCCTCAACCCTCACAATTTAGTGGAGGGTGGCTCCAGTGAGGGGTCTGGGGGCTGTTTGTCGGAGGGGGGATCTCAACTCCTGTTTGGGGAGATGAGATCCCCTACACTAAGCCCCAAGGCATACAGGGAGGGGGGATGGAGGGTGGTGGGGAGGAACCCAGGATGCAGGGCACTCGGCCTAACACACTGCCTGCATCCTGGGTTGGAGAGATGGAGGAGGACGGGGGGGGCGTCAGGAGAAGAGAAGACGTCCCCGCCGGTGGAGATGGACCAGGGGAGCATCGGGTGAGTCTCCTGTTTTTTCTTTGCGTTTGGGTTTAATTGTTGTTATTTATTAAATTAATATTTCTGTTTCTTTTTTTAGTCTAAATGTTAGGGGGTTAAGGGATTATGTTAAAAGGAGGGCAGTGTTTTGTTATTTAGAGGGTGTGGGGTTTGATTTCTGTTTTTTACAGGAGGTTCACCTGAGGGATGGTGGGGATGTGTGTAGATTTAGGAGGGAGTGGGATAAGGGAGAATCTTTTTGGGGTATAGGAGGGGTGCCCTCAACAGGGGTAGGGATTTTGTGTGGGAATAGAGAGGTTAAGGTAGAGAGCACTTTTGTTATAATGCAGGGTAGAGTATTGGGGATAGATGTTAAGTTTAGAGAAGCTAGATATAGGTTAATTGGGGTGTACGGGCCACAGGTGGCGGCAGACAGGAGGGAGATGGTGGACTGTCTGGCGCCCCTGTATGTTACAAATAGGCACTTGGTGATAGGAGGGGATTTTAATATAGATTTAGGGGTAGGGGGTGATAGCAGTGCTGGAGCCATCACCGGACTAATAGCTTGCCATGGTCTGGTTGATGGTGGCCTGCACACTACTCCGTCAATGGTCAGTCCTCCATGGCGCAACTCCAGAGGCTCAACTACATTTTTCTATCAAGGTCTTTGGGTTAGATCGGGATATACTGGAGGAGCAGGCTTTCGTTGACGCATTTTTTTGTTTCTTTCGGAGGCTTGACGCCTCCGGTCTATGTGCGAGGGGGTGTTAGAGTGGTGGGATTTAGTTAAGGTGAGGATTAGGGCTTTTATAATAGGATATTGTAAGAGGAAAAAAAGGGAGGAAAGGAGGGAGGTGGATCATATCTAAAGGTTAATCGAACTCGAGTACGAGGCAGGCAACCTCGGAGGGTCGATTGACTGGGAGAGATCTGCTGCACTGAAGGCGCAGCTCAGGGAGCTGCAGGAGCGGAAGGCTCGAGCTTTCCTGGAGCGTGCGGCATAGTGGATTTCTAGAACATAATGAGACTTGTTCCGCTATGTTCTTTAAGTCGGTTAGGGCCAGACAGAGTAGGAAGGTAATGCATGGCGTTAGGGAAGAAAATGGGAGTGTAGTAAGTAAACCAGAGGAGATGGTCAGGGTGACAACTGATCATTTCCGAGGTTTATTTAAGGAAAGGGAAATAGATGTAGAGCAGGGAAATGTGTTTTTAGAACACTTGTCCCGACGGTTGCCGGAGGACATTAGAGATGTGATGGAGGCCCAGATCTCACTAGAAGAGGTTGAGAGCGCTCTTAGGAGGATGGGAAAAGGGAAGGTGCCTGGGATGGATGGGCTGCTGGCTGAGTTTTACCTCAAGTTTTGGGGTATACTTGGACCAGTGGTCCTCGAAATCTTGAAGACCATCCTTGAGACGGGGGTCCCAGGGGGATCAATGGCTGTTGGTGTGCTGTCACTTCTTTATAAGAAGGGGCAAGTAACTGACCGTGGCAACTGGCGGCCGCTGACCATGCTGTGCGTAGATTACAAGCTACTTGCAAAGGTCTTGGCGGATCGGTTGCGCACAGCCCTTCCCTACGTCGTCCACGAGGATCAGACGTGCGGGGTAGAGGGCCGCTCTATTCGATGGAACCTACAGTTGATCAGGGACTCCATCGCTTGGGTTGAAGATAGAGGGCTGCCTTTAATGGTAGCAGCGCTAGATCAGGCGAAAGCCTTTGATCGCGTGAATAGATCTTTTCTATTCAGGGTGTTAGGTAGATTAGGATTTGGGGAGAAGTTCATAGGATGGATCCGTACATTATATGTCGGAGCGGGGTGCCGAGTTAGTGTAAATAGTCACTTAGGTGACGTTTTTGACCTCTCGTCTGGGGTCAGGCAGGGATGCCCACTCTCGGCTCTCCTCTTCGTTCTGTACATGGAGCCTCTGGGGGCTGCCATTAGGGCAGACACAGGGGTGGAGGGCTTGTTGATCCCTGGGAGCGGTGGGCTGCATGTTAACATGACACAGTACGCCGACAACACTTCCTTGCTGCTATGCAAGGACTCGTGCCTGACAAGGTCCCTTGCCATCATTGGGGATTTCACCCGAGCGCCGGGGACGGTTCTGAACCATGCAAAGTCTTCCGTTAAGTTTTTCGGAAGATGGCGCGGTAGGACGGATGTGCCCGGGGGGTTATCTCACTGTGAGGGGGCCCTGAGGATTCTTGGGGTCCATTTTGAGACCTCTGGCTCAGCAACGCTGAACAGGAACATGGGTATCGCAGTGGTACAGAGGAAGCTAGCAATGTGGAAGGCCAGGTCGTTGTCTTTAATAGGCAAGGTCCTGGTCCTAAAGGTGGATGTATTGCCATCTGTTTTGTATTTGGCATACATCTACCCATTGCCGGCTTGTCTGAGGAGGCCTCTAGTGAGGCTTGTGTTTCAGTTCATGTGGGGTGGCAGGTACGACTGGGTCGCTAGGGCTCGCATGCTCTGTCCCATCGGGGAGGGAGGTAGGGGGGTACCACATTTCCCCCTCAAGCTGGACGCAATTTTTGTTTCTTTCTTGTTGACGGAGCTTGCTCATCCAGTTATACACCCGTCCGGTTACCTCCTGCGGGTGTTCTTCTCATATCAGGCGAGAAGCGTAATGGTGTGGTCTAACACGGGTCCTCGGCGGAACAGCTGCCGTGGCACTTTGGCCATGCGGCCAAGTGGCTGCGTGCGCACCCCGAGGTTGAAGTTGCCCGAGTAGGTTTAGACCACAGGCACCTGTACGAAGAGGTCAGGCAGGCAGGGAGTCCTGCGCCTGTAGCGGGCATCTCGGAAGTGGTCTGGGAGGGAGTGCAGGCGCGGGGCCTTGGACAACAGGCTCAAGGACCTGAATTGGTTGAGCCTCCACAAGTGCTTGCCGGTACGTTCCATCATGTACCGGCATAGTTTGGCGCGATCCCCCACCTGTCCAAGATCTGCTTGTGGCAGGGAGGAGACTGTGCGCCATGTCTTTTGGGACTGTGCCTTTGCCGGAGTAGTATGGGCTAGGGCACGGGTGTTGCTTGGTGTGGTTAGGAGTGATTTTGTGTTGACATGGGCTAGGTTAGAGAGAGGCGTAGGGAGAGCGAGGGGAACGGATAGGGACAGGTTTCTGCTGTGGCTTCTCATGAGTCTCTTTAAAAAGGGACTGTGGGAAGCCAGGCAGAATTTAGTTAAGACAGGGAGAGATTGGGGGGTGGAAGGGATAGTGAGGAGGGTGGAAGGTGATTTGAGGGGGAAGATGAAGAGGAAGGAGAGGAAGTGGGGGCAGCATGCGGCACGGGAGAGGTGAAAGGGGGGTTTAGGGCTGGGAGTGATGTAGATTTATAAGGGGATAGATTAGGGACGGGGAGATAGGGAGAGGTATTGGTTAGGTATGACGGGGAGGGACGATGCTCCCCTGAGGTTTGTTTTTGTTTGGTGTTTTTTTTGTTAGTTTAAAATGGTATGGATTGAGAATGAATGAGAATTATGATTTTGTCAAGTATGAATGGTATTGACTGTAAATAAATAAAAAATTGTAAAAAAATCTATAAATGAATTCTCTGAGAGTCCTTACACATTGCAACTGAGATCCTTTATAGCAAAGACACACATAGCCAGACAGCATTGGCTATAAATTATCGTTCAGCTTTGTCTCCTAACTATGTTCTTATCTCGCTCTCAGGACCATAAAACAAAACCTCATCAACAGGCATATATCAAATACACCCCTCCTGGACAAGATCACAGAGACACAGTGACTGGCACACAGACATTGTGGAGCCAAGAGATAATTGGTTTAAAATATATGTTTACATATGAAGACAAGCTTGACCTCTCCCCTCTGTGGCCCAAGTAATTGAAACCTTGACAGAGAACAGATAACTGCAAATGGACACCACTATAGTACAACAAGATACATTCTGTTGAGAAGTAACTCACAAGCATATAATGAAAATAAAACATTTTATCTATGTTACCCAACTATTCGGATTATTCCCCAACAGTTGTTACAGCTGTAGTTCAGACAAAAACATGTTCTCACCATCACAAGTATATATACCCCACTTTGGACACTCCTCCTTCTCTCCAATCCTTACATCTTCTGGTTCGACAGGAAGAGGGTAACAGGATACTAAACCCTTATTACTCCCTTCAGGGGATCTGACCTGACCTCCTGACCTCAACCCCTCCTTCGCCTAATCCACAGATGTCCATACACTTCCCCTAAAGCAATACTGTGATCTCTTCCCGTCCACCCAGCACATTCCACAGCCACTGTTGTCTTTCTACAGATCTCACTCCTTTATATACTCTGCGTCTGATCTATCATGTCTTTAATATCTCAATGTTCAAAATTTAGAATCCAATAATAGTCATAAAGTTCCACTCCCTTTCAGTCGGTCAACATCGGTAAAACATACCATGGGAAAATACAATCACTCCCCATGCCGACCCAAACGGATACTAAATTAAACGGCCCCTGCAGACCGGGGGGGGGGGGTTCTTCTGGATAGGTTGGGGTGGCAGCGTAGCCTAGTGGTTAGAGCGTTGGACTCGTAACCGAAAGGTTGCCATATCGGATCCCCGAGCTGACAAGGTACAAATCTGTCGTTCTGCCCCTGAACAAGGCAGTTAACCCACTGTTCCTAGGCCGTCATTGAAAATAAGAATTTGTTCTCAACTGACTTGCCGAGTAAAATAAAATAAAACATTTAAAAAATGTTATGTCGACGGCCGGCTCCCTCCGAGTCAGGTTATGTCGACGGCCGGCTCCCTCCGAGTCAGGTTATGTCGACGGCCGGCTCCCTCAGAGTCAGGTTTTGTCGACGGCCGGCTCCCTCCTGTCAGGTTATATTGAGGACTGGCTCCCTCTAGTCATTTGTGTGTCTTATTTATTTAATCAAACAGCGTGCTTAAATTAAAGCATAATACGTTCAGTACATATAGATTTTATAAAAACACATGGGGCGATTGGTAGAAATTACAGATGACTCTTGGTTGACCAAGATGTATTTTAGTTGGGGACAACACTAGAACATGATTTTGGGGCTCCCGAGTGGCGCAGCAGACACTGCATATCAGTGCTTGAAGCACCACTACAGACACCCTGGTTCAAATCCAGGCTGTATCACAACCGGTCGTGACTGGGAGTCCCATAGGGTGGCTCACAATTGGCCCAGCGTCGTCCGGCGTAGGCAGTGTTGTGTCTATCATTAAACTGAAGACTTGTGGTTTTTATCAAAGATTCTCTGTAATTAGTATTACGTGATTAGACTGATTAGTCATGTAACCGTAATTAACTAGGAAGTCGGGGCACCAAGGAAAAATATTCAGATTACAAGGTTATAATTTCCTAATATAACCTTTCAGATATTTTCATATCTGATTCATAGTCTCCTGATTAATGAATTATTTACTTTACCTCAAGTTAGTCTCATTCCAAACGTCGTAAATTGTTGGTTATTTGCACGAACCCAGTCTTCACTATGAGTCATCCGTATTTGTCTTAAATCATTTATTTTTTACGAACTAAGTAATTCACAGAAATGCATAAACAAACAAACAAACAAACAAGGTAAATGTGGTTACAAGAAATGATAGGAGAATGTGCCCTAGTGGGCTAAACCGGCATGGCGGCTTGTTAGGCAAAAGGGGAAGACTAAGAAGTCACTACAGAGTGATAATTATAACAATTGAAATGCTAATCCTTTGCACATGGACGCTCACTCATTCTGGAACAATTGCAATCAATATATATATATTTACGCTCAGTGTGTTTTCTTGATCGCTGGTGAAAATCTAAGAGTTTAACCATGTGGTATTGTTAAAAGATTCAGCAATGGTCCACAACATTTGTCCTCCCCTAATGGAGAAAAACATGGTCTGTCTGGTGATAATTTCTCAAAGTTGGGTTTTATTCGGAATTGCAGAAAAGGGGCTGTCCCAGGACGACTGACCCTAACTGGTCTCAGGGGCGGTCCTCTGATTTAGTTAACTCCAATCCCCTTTTTTAGTTTTCCCTTCATTAAACAGTCCAAAATCACATTGTAAAATTGTGTAAACAGTATCATACTCACTCATTCATCCTTATACAACAATTAGATGTAAACCCCATATCTGAGGCTATTATATAAACAGTGTTATGGCAATGTGGCCACACCATCTCCCATGAACCTCCCCAAGTTGTAACAAACGGACCAGTTCGAACGGACAGCCATTTTTCCAGCCAAAGATAGGAGTCACAAAAAGCAGAAATATAGATAGAATTAATCACTAACCTTTGATGATCTTCATCAGATGACACTCATAGGACATCATGTTACACAATAGATGTATGTTTTGTTCGATAATGTGCATATTTATATCCAAAAATCTCAGTTTACATTGGTGCGTTACGTGCAGTAATGTTTGGATTCCAAAACATCCAGTGATTTGCAGAAATACTCATACTATACATTGATAAATGATTCATAATATACATTGATAAAGTGTTATTCACAGAATTAAAGATAGACTTCTCCTTAACCTCTGGGAAATCTGGGGGCGGTATTTCATTTTTGGATAAAAAACGTTATTCGACCCGGGTCTATAGGTGAGGATAAACTGGAATCGATTGAAGAAAAGAGACCATCGAGCTTGTCTGGAGTTCAACCGCTCTGCCTGCTGGATATACTCCAGATTCTTGTGGTCCGTAAGCACTTGAAATGGTTGAGAAGCCCCCTCGAGCCAGTGTCTCCATTCCTTCAATGCCATCTTAACTGCTAGGAGTTCACGATCCCCCACATCTCGGCCGGGGTAAGCCGGTGAGAGAAGAATGCGCAAGGGTGAAGCTTCTTGTCTTCACCCCTCTGAGACAGGACAGCTCCAACACCAACCTCTGATGCGTCTACCTCCACCACAAAAGGTTCATCCTCAGTCGGTAGTGTCAGGATGGGAGCAGAGAGGATGCGCTGCTTGAGTCCTTGGAAGGCCGTCTCAGCTTCTTTTCCCCACAGAAACCTTGCGTTGCCACCCTTGGTTAAGCTGAGAGAGGGGCTGCCACCAAGCTGAAGTTCTTGATGAACTTGCGGTAAAAGTTTGTGAAGCCCAGGAAACGCTGAACTTCCTTAACGGACTCTGGGGTGGGCCAATCCACCACCACCCCTACCTTCCTGGGGTCCATCTGGACTCGACTGGGTTCCACTACAAATCCCAGGAATTGTACTCGGGAGGAATGGAATTCACATTTGTCCGGCTTAACGTACAAATGGCTGTCTAGGAGGCGTTTGAGTACTTGTCGGACATGCTTAGTGTGTTCTTGAAGGGAGCTTGAAAAGATGAGGATGTCATCCAAGTAAACGAACACGAAGATGTTCAGCATATCCCTAAGCACATCGTTTATAAGCGCTTGGAACACAGCTGGGGCGTTGGTCAGGCCGAAGGGCATCACCAAGTATTCATAGTGACCAGTAGGCGTGTTGAAAGCGGTCTTCCACTCGTCACCGGGTCTGATCCGCACAAGATGGTATGCGTTCTGCAGGTCAAGCTTAGTGAAGACAACTGCTTCCTGGAGCAGCTCAAAGGCTGTGGCCATAAGGGGTAGCGGGTAGCGGTTACGGACGGTTATAGCATTGAGTCCCCGGTAGTCGACGTAACCCACCGTCTTTTTTGGCCGCCGGCGAGGTGGATGGACGCATGAGGCCTGCTGCCAGAGCGTCCTTGATGTAGGTATCCATAGCAGCTTGTTTGGGAGGAGATAGGGAAAAGATCCGACCCCTGGGGGGGGCAGGTGCCCGGAAACAGATCGATGGGGCAATCGTAAGGTCTATGGGGTGGTAGCATGGTGGCCCTCTGTTTGCTAAATACCGGTTGGAGGTCATGGTAACACTCGGGAACTCTGGACAGGTCGATGGATTCTAGAGACTCGGGAGGAGAACTCTGGGAACTCGGGAAGATACAAGTGGCTTGGCACGTAGGACCCCACTGCTTGATAGTGCCCACAGACCAGTCGATGTGAGGGTTATGGCTGTGAAGCCAGGGGTATCCAAGGACAAGAGGGAACTCGGAACAGGAGATCAGATGAAAGTTCATCACTTCCTGGTGTTGGGAAACTGAAAGTTGCAAGGGGGTAGTGACACGAGTGACAAATCCAGATTCCAAAGGGCTTCCATCCAACGTAGCAACCCTCATCGGGTCACTTAGAGGTTCAGAGGGAATGCCATTCTCCTTCGCCCAGACACCATCCATGAAGTTACCTGCGGCTCCAGAGTCAACCAAGGCTTGAAGGGGAAGCTTGTGGTTGTCCCAGGAAAGGGACACTGGAATGAGCAGGCGGGAGTTGGATGGATGGGAGGAGGTTATGTTTCCCGTTACAGTCCTCCCAGGCCTGCACGGGACAGTATGTTTCCCTGGAGCCCGGGACACGTGGAGCGGAAATGGCCCTGTTTTCCGCAATATAGACAGCACCGCTCCCTCATCCGGCGGTATCTCTCAGCCTGGGAGATGCGTCCAATCTGCATGGGTTCCGGTGGAGCCAGCGAGGATAAAGGTGGTAACTCGGAGCTGGGACCGATAGGAGCTAGGTTGAGAGGTCTACGGTTGAGTTCTCTCTCTCTCAGACGCTGGTCTATGCGCGAGGCCAACTTGATCAGGGACTCGAGGTTGTCCAGTGGTCAGTTCATCTTGGATAGTGTCGGAAAGACCCTTCAAAAAGCACACTGTGAGCACCTCGTCGTTCCAGCCACTCGCTGCTGCCACCATACGGAACTGGATGGCATAGTCTGTCATGCTGCGCCGACCTTGGCGGAGAGTCAGGAGCTGTTTGGCTGAGTCAGAGCCTCTGGTAGGACCTTGAAACACTTGCTTGAATTCTCCAGCAAAGGTAGAGTAGCTGGCACAGCAGGGACTTTGGGCATCCCACACAGCAATAGCCCAGGCTAGGGCTTTTTCCGACAGCAGGGTGATGATATATGCGATCTTGGACCAGTCGGTGTGAAACGACGAGGGTTGCAGCTCGAAGGAGAGAGAACATTGGGTGAAAAACCCCTTACAAGCACTCGGATCACCTGAGAACCGTTGGGGAGGCGGCAGACGAGGTTCAGCCAGGGGGTTAACTGCCACGGGTACTTGAATCTGTTGTACTGGGCCAGGAGCGGTTGCCGGGGAAAGTCGATCAGATATCTGCTATATGGAAGTCAGCATCTCCGACAGAAGTTGAGAATGTCTAGCCATTAAGGCCTCTTGCTGAACCAGAGCAGCTTATTGGCGATGGACGGTCCCCTCGTGGTGGGACAGCATGGAAAAAAGGTCCTGGGTACTGGCTGCCTCTGGGTTCATTTTGTAGACTCCGTGTTTCTGTCAGGACCCGGTTACGAACTTGGGTCTCCGGTGTGAGAAACAGTCACTTAGTAAACTGAGCCACTAATAGTCGGCAGAACCCAGAAGATGAGGCAGACACAGCAGTACAAGAGACAGTGATTTAATAAAGAAAAAAGGAAAAGATCTTCAGGCAAAAATATAAATCCACAACGTCAAAAGTAAATCCAAGAGAAAAAATGTATATCCTCCAAGACACAAGGAAAATCCACAAAGTGGTAAGAACAGCAGGGAAAAAACAAACCTCAAAAGAATAAACCTAAAATAAACAAGAACAAAACAGGAGTACCTCAAGAAAATCCAACTAGAGCAACAAAAGTTCACAGCATGGCTGGGGCTGGGTGCTAACATACAAACACAGAGCAAATAGCAGAGGCACACTAAGGGTTTAAATACATTCAAGGGAAATGAGGCACAGGTGCAACTAATAACTAGAACAAGGGAAAAACAAAAGGGTAAAAAAAGCATAATGAGGGCATCTAGTGACCAAAACCTGAACAATCCTGGCCAAATCCTGACACTGGTTGGATTTTTCTCCGAATTTTGCCTGCCATATGAGTTCTGTTATACTCACAGACGTCATTCAAACAGTTTTAGAAACTTCAGAGTGTTTTCTATCCAATACTAATAATAACATGCATATATTAGCATCTGGGGCGGAGTAGGAGGCAGTTCACTCTGGGCAAGCTATTCATCCAAAAGTGAAAATGCTGCCCCCTATCCCAAAAAGGTTTTAACTGACTTGCCTTGTTAAATAAAGGTTACATTTAAAAAATAAAATAAAAATTGTGTTTCATGACAAACCATATTTTACAAATCTGTCAAGGCACCAACTTTCAGAAGGGTTTCAAAACAAAGGTTTCAAACCAATTCATGAATGTAATTGAATCTAGGTATGTCTTGCCTTTAATGTAATGGCATGAAAAAAATTGGCTGAATATTACACAATTACTTATCAACAGCTCTAATAATTTGCCCCCACAGGAAATCTACACTGGCAATTATAGAATATACTATATAGCCTCAAAATCTGTTTAAAAAGAAAATTTTCACCTCATGGATGGCCAGTCGTTGTATTCATAGTGTAGTGAATTCAGGGGGTAGCCCTGAGCTGAACTCAAACCTGGGTCCAGTGACTGTCAAGCCAACACCTTATAACTGTTACACCAAGATTTCTTAACGTCTTGACGAGGTCGATAGGGTTTTGGTTACGGATGCTACAATAGCTTTCTCTATGAATGTGAGAGTGGTTACGCTTCTCCTTCCCCCATCCTCAGCTGTTTACCAAACCAAGTTTCTGGGCAGCCATTTTCTTGTTGTTTCTCCAACCCAGCAATCTGCAGTTCAAACAATAACAAAGCTGTCATTCCACCACTATTTTGGTAATAAGATGATGATGGGGTTGGAGAATGTAACTACTTTCAAAATTCATAGACAGACCTATGGATGCAAGGACTGACCATCCATGATATCAACATTATAGTTTTAACCATGTTTTAATCATGTTGAGGCTATACAGTGTTGATTTACATTGCTTCTAAACATTAGAGTAAAAAAAGCTTATTTGGGGTTCTGATTGGGTACAACAGTTGAACTAAGCTCATGAGGCATGTGTTATATTCTTCAAGAATCAATGGCTATAAATAAACAATTTAAAAGTCCAAATATGGATGTAGCAATTGCAGATTTCCCCTTTAACAGCATTAGTTCAACAACTGCAGAGTGTATACCTGTTTTTAAGACACTACTTACTAGTGTTAACGAGGGAACGGTTTCTCAAAACCATCTTACCACTAAGTTCATCTTCAGAACCATTGGATGCCTTAAAATGCGTTTGGGAAACCGGGACCAGGTATCCAGTTTCCACTTCTTCTTCCTTCTTTTTCGATGTAACAGTCATCTCCCCCTCCTCCTCTTTCACGCCAAAAACTTCATCTCCCTATTCTTTTACTGTAACATCCTCCTCTCTCACTCTGAACGAGTCTTCCTCTTCTTTCACTGAAACGTCATTCTCTTCTTCTTTCACGGTAACAGCCTCACCCTTTACTTGTTTTTTTATTGTAACATCTTTCTCTTACTCCTCTTTCACCAGAGCTTCTTTCTTTGTCCAGCAGACCTCTTCTTCTTTAGCAGGAGAGTTGCTTAGTGAGCTCATGATCGGAGATGTTAGCTAGCTAGGCTAACGCTAACTTAATCAGCCCGCTAGCTGACTAATAACAACACCGTAAATAAATAAATATAAATATTAAATTGGATAACTAACTAGACGACAGAAGTGGGTTTAAATCACAGTGGCTAATATACACTAAAGTGTCTAAAGAGCTTTATTGGTTCGGCTATTTTGTCTAGCAAGCTACCAAGGTGGCTGACTAACTGTTGCTGTTGTTGAAAGAAGCGTTCCGTCCACTAGAATATACGTCACACCAGCAGCATTGACTTAAAGTCTCACATCGTCATATTCTGACTGGAGTGGGGTAACGCTGAGTAAATATATTTTTTCTGTGATTTCATTTTTTCGTCAACTGCTCCATCGCATCTTAGTTAATGTAGAGACAAATTATTATGCATTTTTTTATCATAAAGTTCATTCACAAGTCACAAATACCGGAGCATGTGAATTCAAATAGACTTTGTAAAACTTCATAATAAAAGCTGAGCCGGGCAACTGCCTTCCAGCAGTTTTATACATTTGTCCTTCTTATGTCACACTCATAGTAACTCCTCTTATTGGCTCATCACCTCTGGCATTTAGCCACCGTTATCAAATTGCTTTCATATTAGGACATGGAACCTGTAGTCTCACATAAATAGTTTCATGCATGTAGGACCATAGCAACAGACCTTGGCACTCTACAGGAATAACCAATACATGACATCCTGCTGACTCCACTGAAAGGGGAACCACTGTTCTGGAAAAGACCCAAGAAGTGTAACCATAGTTGGCCATAACAGTTACAAGAATAACCACCTGCATGTCTAATGGTGTCCAATGACCTAGAGCACAGAGAGCACTAGTTTTGCTGGCTCCTTCTGAAATAAATAATTGCCACATATGTACTGAAAAATTCACGATACTATGTTCTTGCCTATTGTGCAGTGGATGATTTAAAATACCTGTATGCCTATGGATGTGTAGCTAGCTATCTAGCCAATCTGTGTATGGACCCAAAAGTTTGGTATAGATATTAGTTCAGAACCTAGCTATGAACCTCAGCTATCATAGCCAGTCGTATCAACTTCTAAACAGCCTGAATGACATTAATGAAGCCTATGGATTGAGTAGAATATAATAACTGTGTGACAAGGATGCAAGTCATATATGCATGTAGTTATTACCATGCATGAGATTTTTTACTTTATTTGACCTTTATTTAACTAGGCAAGTCAGTTAAGAACAAATTCTTATTTTCAATGACGGCCTAGGAACAGTGGGTTAACTGCCTGTTCAGGGGCAGAACGACAGATTTGTACCTTGTCAGATCCCCACATTGTTGCCTGTACATTTAATATTTTCACTGATCATGTACTCTACCTTGACAAATAAATGTGCAGTTCAGGTATGAATGTCTTTGAGATTATTTTAGTCATATCCAATACCAGGAGAATCAAATTCCAGTCTTTGAATGACGCTGTATCTGCATGTCTGTATTACAATTATACACTTCAACAGTGTTTACCAATCTTGGTCCTGGGACATCAATGGTACACATTGTAACTAATAGACTAGAAACAGGATTTAGCTAGTTAATTCATATGTACAGAAATAAAATGTAAAAAACAGAACACTACACTTCCTATGCATCATGTAAATACTCTTAACACCGGTTATATCAACATCTAATGTCCTTCATCTGCTTTGATCTGATAAACACAGGATAGGTGGAGTACTTCATCACATTACACTTAATTTCAACCAGTAGAGAATGTGAAACGCTTTATTGAAAAACTCATTATCCAAGTGTTATAAATACAAGTTCAATCTGTACTTCAATGCACATCTGTTGTGCATTATTAAAACAGAGGAAGAAAGAGGAGGCCGCGAGAGAGGAGTAAAAGACAAAAAGGGAAAGAGGTAAGTACATAGGAGCAGGGAAGGCAGCACATGATTAATAAATGACAGAGCTGCATAAATATTCTCTCAGTTCATCACAATTACATAATAATGTCTAGTCGGCCCAAAGGTTATCTTAAAAGCAGGTGAGGTGGCGATGATGGGACTGGGGGTTGGCATCCTCTCACATCAAAACATGTCTGCAGACGAGAGACAGATGGAGAGAGATAGCATGTTTAAGCCTTATGTTTTTAGTTTTTATTCTAACATTGTTAGTCATCAATCAGGAGGTGAAATGAAAAACTGACCTTGGATCATTAACTCTGGGACGACTGCATCTCTATCTGTATTTCAATGTAAAGCATATCTTTAACAATACTTCCTGTTGAACTGACCAAGTGACCTCTCACCTCTGATCATGCTGTGCCCTCTATGTAGCCAGTTCAGATGCAGGAGGGTTTCACCGACACAGCTGATATAACCTAGAGGATTTAGGGAGAAGGGGAGAGAGGGTTGAAGTGAAGGAGATGAGAAAATAAGATACCTGCAGGCTGCACTGAGAAAATAAGATACCTGCAGGCTGCACTGTTTTTATATGTTGGCAATTTTTTTTACATAGTTGGCAATGGCAATAAAAGTTACTTTTAGATTTGTATCATTTTAATTTAGATTTAGATAGAATGTAGATTAATCACAGACAGTAATTTTGAGATACGATTATAAATTAAATTAAACTGTTCCACGAAAATGTGCATATATGAAAATCATAACTGCACACAGATCGGTAGAAATGGTAAGATACATTGACAGTCCAACTGGAAAAGATTACCAACCGCTGGTGTAGCCCATTACCGGAAACTTCAGGAGCATAATGGCAGAATTTCTCTCTCTTCTGGTTAGGTTATCTTGATCTCTGGCTCCCTCCAGTCATTGTGTGTCTTATTTAATCAAACAGCTTAAAGCATAATTCCAGTTCAGTACATACACAGTTGATTTTTATAAAAACACATGGGGTGATTGGTAGAAAGAACAGATGACTCTTGGTTGACCAAGATTTATTTTAGTTGGGGACAGCACTAGAACATGATTTTGGGACTCCCGAGTGGCGCAGCAGACAATGCATCTCAGTGCTTGAGGCGTCACTACAGACACCCTGGTTCTTTATAGACTAGAAACAGGATTTTATTTGACTCTTTGCAAACTGGAAACCACATATCCTGAGGCTGCATTCATTGTAGCTGGGGATTTTAACAAGGCTAATCTGAAAACAAGACTCCCTAAATTGCATCAGCATATCGATTGCGCACTCAGGTCTGTTCAACGCTGGTCCGACCAATCTGATTCCACGCTTCAAGACTGCTTTGATCACGTGGACTGGAATATGTTCTGCATTGCTTCCAACAACAACATTGATGAATACGCTGATTCGGTGAGCGAGTTCATTAGAAAGTGCATTGACATGTCGTTCCCATAGCAACGATTAAAACATTCCCAAACCAGAAACCGTGGATTGATGGCAGCATTCGAGTGAAACTGAAAGCGCGAACCACTGCTTTTAACCAGGGCAAGGTGACCGGAAACATGACCGAATACAAACAGTGTAGCTATTCCCTCCACAAGGCAATCAAACAAGCTAAGCGTCAGTATAGAGACAAAGTAGAGTCACAATTCAATGGCTCAGACACAAGAGGTATGTGGCAGGGTCTACAGTCAATCACGGATTACAAAAAAAAAAACAGCCCCGTCACGGACCAGGATGTCTTGCTCCCAGGCAGACTAAATAACTTTTTTGCCCGCTTTGAGGACAATACAGTGCCACTGACTCGGCCAGCAACTAAAACCTGCGGAATCTCCTTCACTGCAGCAGACGTGAGTAAAACATTTAAACGTGTTAACCCTCGCAAGGCTGCAGGCCCAGATGGCTTCCCCAGCTGCATCCTCAGAGCAGACCAGCTGGCTGGTGTGTTTACGGACATATTCAATCAATCCTTATCCCAGTCTGCCTTTTCCCACATGCTTCAAGAGGGCCACCATTGTCCCTGTTCCCAATAAAGCTAAGGTAACTGAGCTAAACGACTACCGCCCCGTAGCACTCACTTCCGTCATCATGAAGTGCTTTGAGAGACTAGTCAAGGACCATATCACCTCCACCCTACCTGACACCCTAGACCATCTCCAATTTGCTTACCACCCAAATAGGTCCACAGACGACGCAATCTCAACCACACTGCACACTGCCCCTAACCCATCTGGACAAGAGGAATACCTATGTGAGAATGCTGTTCATCGACTACAGTTCAGCATTTAACACCATAGTACCCATCAAACTCGTCATCAAGCTCGAGACCCTGGGTCTCAACCCCGCCCTGTGCAACTGGGTACTGGACTTCCCGACAGACCACCCCCAGATGGTGAGGGTATGTAACAACATCTCCACCCCGCTGATCCTCAACACTGGGGCCCCACAAGGGTGCGTTCTGAGCCCTCTCCTGTACTCCCTGTTCACCCACAACTGCGTGGCCATGCATGCCTCCAACTCAATCATCAAGTTTGCGGACGACACAACAGTGGTAGGCTTGATTACCAACAACGACGAGACGGCCTACAGAGAGGAGTTGAGGGCCCTCGGAGTGTGGTGTCAGGAAAATAACCTCACACTCAACGTCAACAAAACAAAGGAGATGATTGTGGACTTCAGGAAACAGCAGAGGGAGCACCCCCCCTATCCACATCGATGGGACAGTAGTGGAGAGGGTAGTACGTTTTAAGTTCCTCGGCGTACACATCACGGACAAATTGAATTGGTGCACCCACACAGACAGTGACGTGAAGAAGACGCAGTAAAGCCTCTTCAACCTCAGGAGGCTGTTGAAATTCGGCTTGTCACCAAAAGCACTCAGAAACTTCTACAGATGCACAATCGAGAGCATCCTGTCGGGCTGTATCACCGCCTGGTATGGCAACTGCTCTGCCCAGAACCGTAAGGCTCTCCAGAGGGTAGTGAGGTCTGCACAACGCATCACCGGGGGCAAACTACCTGCCCTCCTGGACACCTACACCACCCGATGTCACAGGAAGGCCATAAATATCATCAAGGACAACAACCACCCGAGCCACTGCCTGTTCACCAAGCTATCATCCAGAAGGCGAGGTCAGTACAGGTGCATCAATGCAGGAACCGAGAGACTGAAAAACAGCTTCTATCTCAAGGCCATCAGACTGTTAAACAGCCACCACTAACATTGAGTGGCTGCTGCCAACACACTGACTCAACTCCAGCCACTTTAACAATGGGAATTGATGGAAATTGATCTAAAATATATCACTAGCCACATTAAACAATGCTACTTAATATAATGTTTACATACCCTACATTACTCATCTCATATGTATATACTGTACTCTATATCATCTACTGCATCTTTATGTAATACATGTATCACTAGCCACTTTAAACTATGCCACTTTGTTTATATACCCTACATTACTCACATTTTAATAAATAAAAAGTATTTTATGACAAACCATTTTTTACAAATCTGTCAAGGCACCAACTTTGAGAAGTTAAAAAAAAAGGTTTCAAACCAATTCATGAATGTAATTGAATGTATGTCTTGCCTTTAATGTAATAGCATGAACAAAATTGACTGAATATTATACAATGACTTATCAACAGCTCTAATAATTTGCCCCCACAGGAAATCTTCACTGGCAATTCTAGAATATACTATGTAGCCTAGAATCCTGGTTAAACTATCATTATGACATTATGGATGGGCAGTCATTGTATTCATAGTGTAGTGAATTCAGGGGGTAGCCCTGAGCTGAACTCAAACCTGGATCCAACGACTGTCAGGCCAACACCTTATAACTATTATGTCAAGATGTCTGAACTTCTTGACGAGGTCGCTAGGTGTTGGGTTACGGTTGCTACAATAGCGTTCTCTATTAATTTGAGTGGTTACATTTCTCCTTCCCCCATCCCTCAGCTGTTAACCAAACCTGAGGCCTGTAATTTTCATCATATGTACACTTACGGCGTTGTGCGTCTTTCAGGCGATGCTGCCAGCGTGACCTTTAATATAGTGGACGGTTCTTCAGAAACAGCTCGTTAACCACCTCTGTAGCATGTTAGCCAACATAGCCAAAATATTCAAGCTATTTATACGCTTTCGATGTATATTAGCTACTGTGTTTTAGACACACTTCTGTCGTATCTACTTGTTAACCTATTTAATTTAATATTTCGTTATTTTGTATTAGTCAGCTATAGTAGCTGGCTGGTTAAGTTAGCACTAGCCTTGTCGCTAATGGTAGCTAGCTAACATCCCCGAACATGAGCTCCCTAAACTACTCCCCTCCTGTTAAAGAAGAGGAGGTCTGCTGTATGGAGAAAGAAGCTTTGGGGCTGAACATTGTCTTGAAAGAGGAGAAGGAAGAGGAGGATGTCACAGTAAAACAAGTAGAGGGTGAGGCTGTTACAGTGAAGGAAGAAGAGAAAGACGTGTTCAGAGTGAAGGGGGAGGAGGATGTTACTGTGAAAGAAGAGGAGGATGTTACTGTGAAAGAAGAGGAGGAAGAGTATGCCGTTTTCGGAGTGAAGAAGGAAGGAGAGATTACTGTCACATTGAAAGCTGAAGTGGTAGAGATAGGAGATCTGAGTAACACCAGTAAGTACCGCCTTAAATGTGTTTTTAACGTTGGATATTCGGAGTTGGCTCGTCAATACCTCTTCAACGGAGGGAGGGCCCTAGGATGATGACTGATATGTCTAGAATCAGACGATGTAGAGAGAAAGCTACCCCTTGTTTTCTCCGTTCTGTTTCCAAAAAGTGACTTAACATATATATTTGAGAAGGGTCTATCTGCTGACCGCAGACTGGGGGCACAACATGTAGTGATTTTCGTGTAGTGCTGATTTACGACACACCGTGTCCCCCCAATATTGCCATGCAAGAGTTGGGTTGGCTACACCAATGATTATGGATATACTGACAAGACGTCTCTCCACCCGAACACGGGGAGTCATTGTCCACAAAGCGGCACTGCGGGTCCTTTAGCTCCCGCCTACCATTTCTTTGGATTGGTGGATTCATCTTATTATTCTAATCTATTGTTTATATTCTATGAGGGTTGTTGATGTCAACCGCCTGTATTCAATGGAGAGAAATGCTAAGCTACTAGCCTCATGGCATGAATATGCATCTGGAGACAACTCCTATAGTGTTTTATTAGAACACACCATTCTTACAAGTCCACCTGATAGAGGTTCATATCTGACAGAGATGAACACACCGTTCTATACAGTCCACCTGATAGAGGTTCATATCTGACAGAGATGAACACACCGTTCTATACAGCTCACCTGGTAGAGGTTAATATCTGACAGAGATGAAAATCTCTCTTATAAACTTAGGAAGAGGGGGAGTCTAAAGATGCAACAATTAGGATTGTGCCTTTTGGCTTCTGGACAACTAAATAATGTTGATATGAAAACCAATAGAACAGTAGAGCAATGGCATAGTGGTGGGTCTAATAGAACATGAGAGAAATGACAGTGGTGGGTCCAATAGAACAGGATAGAAATGACCATAGTGGTGGGTCCAACAGGTAAATAAATTGAAATAAATTTGCCCAAATTATATAATTACCCCAAAGAAAGGATTGCCAAATAATTTTCCCAATATGAATGAGACCCCCTTCACCAGTTGGCTATGCCTCACTCCAATGACGGAGTGAGAAACGGAATGAGAAATATTTTAAGGTTAGGTTATACCAAGTGTAATTTTGAAATTTAATTTTGAATTGTAAGACGCCTTGAAGTATCAACAAAAAATATTTACAAATTATTTTGTCAAAAAAGTAGTTGTCCATATACTGCTGTAACACATTGGATAACATTCGCAATGTGGAACAACAGTAACCATAGTAACACATTGGATAACATTCACAACATGGAAAAACAGTAACCATAGTAACACATTGGACAACATTCACAACATGGAACAACAATAACCATAGTAACATTGTTGCCCCAAAAACATTTAAAGGAAATTTGTTCTGAGGTGTCTGTCCTGTATCTGAGAGATATAATAACAAATATATATATACTGTATTGTTTAAGTGTTCCCTTTATTTTTTTGAGCAGTGTATAAGGGAACACTTAAACAATACAGTCACTCCAAGTCAATCACACTTCTGTGAAATCAAACTGTCAACTTAGGAAGCAACACTGATTGACAAGAAATTTCACATGCTGTTGTGCAAATGGAATAGACAACAGGTTGAAATTATTAGCAATTAGCAAGACACCCCCAATAAAGGAGTGGTTCTGCAGACCGCTTCTCAGTTCCTATGCTTCCTGGCTGATGTTTTGGTCACTTTTGAATGCTGGCGGTGCTTTCACTCTAGTGGTAGCATGAGACGGAGTCTACAACCCACACAAGTGGCTCAGGTAGTGCAGCTCATCCAGGATGGCTCATCAATGCGAGCTGTGGCAAGAAGGTTTGCTGTGTCTGTCAGCGTAGTGTCCAGAGCATGGAGGCGCTACCAGGAGACAGGCCAGTACATAGGGAGACGTGGAGGAGGCCGTAGGAGGGCAACAACCCAGCAGCAGGACCGCTACCTCCGCCTTTGAGCAAGGAGGAGCAAGAGGAGCACTGCCAGAGCCCTGCAAAATGACCTCCGGCAGGCCACAAATGTGCATGTTTCTGTTCAAACGGTCAGAAACAGATTCCATGGGGGTGGTATGAGGGCCCGACTTCTACAGGTGGGGGTTGTGCTTACAGCCCAAAACCGTGCAGGACGTTTTCCATTTGCCAGAGGACACCAAGATTGGCAAATTCGCCACTGGCGCCCAGTGCTCTTCACAGATGAAAGCAGGTTCACACTGAGCACATGTGACAGACATGACAGTCTGGAGACACCGTGGAGAACGATCTGCTGCCTGCAACATCCATCAGGGTTGCCTAGTGGTTAGAGCGTTGGACTCGTAACCGGAAGGTTGCAAGTTCAAATCCCCGAGCTGACAAGGTACAAATCTGTCGTTCTGCCCCTGAACAGGCAGTTAATTAACCCACTGTTCCGAGGCCGTCATTGAAAATAAGAATTTGTTCTTAACTGACTTGCCTAGTTAAATAAAGGTAATATGTATATATATATATATATATATATATATATACAATACCTCATAATAAAAAGCGAAATAGGTTTTTAGAAAAAAATGCTACATTTATTATAAGAAAAAACATTATTATTTATTATTTAATTATTTAATATTATTACGTACATAAGTATTCAAACCTTTTTACTATGAGACTCGAAATTGAGCTCAGGTGCATACTGTTTCCGTTGATCATCATTGAGATGTTTCTACAACTTGATTGGAGTCCACCTGTGGTAAATTCAATTGATTGAACATGATTTGGAAAGGCACACACCTGTCTGGCTACCACAGCATTCTGAAGCGATACACCATCCCATCTGGGTTGCGCTTAGTGGGACTATCATTTGTTTCAGCAGGACAATGTCCCAACACAGGCTGTGTAAGGGCTATTTGACCAAAAAGGAGAGTGATGGAGTGCTGCATCAGAAGACCTGGCCTACCACAATCACCCGACCTCAACCCAATTGAGATGGTTTGGGATGAGTTGGACCCCAGAGTGATGAAAAAGCAGCCAACAAGTGCTCAGCATATATGGGAACTCTTTCAAGACTGTTGGAAAAGCATTCCAAGTGAAGTTGGTTGAGAGAATGCCAAGAGTGTGCAAAGCTGTCATCAAGGCAAAGGGTGGGTACTTTGACGAATCTAAAATATATTTAGATTTGTTTACCACTTTTTGGGTTACATGATTCCATATGTGTGGTTTCATGGTTTTCATGTCTTCACTATTATTCTACAATGTAAAAAATAGTAAATGTAAAGAGAACCCCTGGAATGAGTAGGTGTGTCAACCTTTGACTGGTACTGTATATCTCATGAATATTTTTACATTCAGTTACAAAAAGTCACTTTCTTACCACTTCTTCCACAGTCAAACATGTAAGGAAAGCTTTTTTTAAATCAAAAGGGATGCTGTCAAAAATGTATTGAATTCAAATGGATTTACCCAGTCTACAAAACACTACAGCCACTCTGTGATGACCAGTTCTGCTCTTTTATTGAGGGATCTAGTCTAGATTAAACCTCCATAGGAAGACAGTTTTATCATGTGGAGGTTTCATTCAGGTCTCTGTTTAACGAGATACTCTGTTTGTCTTTGGCAGGAGAGAGACCAGACTCTGACTCTGACAGCAGGAAGAGTCCTTCAGGGGAACCAGACCCAGAGACGACCAAACCAGCGAGACAACAGCACTGCCCCCACTGTGAAAATAGTTTTTGCTGGTTAAGGAACCTAAAACGGCATGAGAGGACACACACAGGAGAAAAGCCTATCCAATGTTCCCAGTGTGATAAGAGTTATACCATGTTAACTAACCTGAAAATGCATGAGAGAATACACAGAGGAGAAAAGCATTTTCTGCTCCCAGTGTAAAAATAGATTTTCACGAATGGATGGGAGAACTTTCCAGAAGGACAACCATCTCTGCAGCACTCCACCAATCAGGCCTTTGTGGTAGAGTGGCCAGATGACTCCAAAGGATTTGAATTTGTTAAAAGTCCATTTTGATCCAGAAATACTAAACCATGATTTAGATTTATTGCCCCTGAACAGGCAGTTAACCCACTGTTCCTAGGCCGTCATTGAAAATAGGAATTTGTTCTTAACTGACTTGTCTATTAAAATAAAGGTAAAATAAAATAAAAAAATATGCCTCTGGGTTCAAAATGATCCATGTCAGAAGTATGGTTCAATGCAAATGTGTAGTGGGTGTAAAGTTTGTTTTTTATTTTCTCACTCATTAAAAACGAATCAATCAACACATGCTTCGTTTTGAACGACTTAATATAATATTAAACTTTCATGAAATAAATGAAAAATAAAACGTTTGGTTCCTCAACTGCATTGCCCACTCCAGTCAGCAGAAGGCGATGTGCGTCTTTTAGGTTCAGGCGACGCTGCCAGTGTGACGTATAATCTAGTAGACGGGACGCTCCTTCAACAACAACAGCTAGTCAGACACCTCGGTAGCTTTCTAGCAAACATAGCTACGACATTCACGTTCTTTACACTGTTTTGGTGTATATTAGTCGCTGTGTATTAAACACACTTCTGTCGTATGTACTTGTTGGCCCATTTAATTATATATTTACGTTGTTTGTCAGCTAGCTGGTTTGCTAAGTTAGCTTAGAACTAAGCTAGTCGCTAATGCTAGCTAGCTAACATCCCCGACCATGAGTTCACTAAGCTACTCTCCTGATAAAGAAGAGGCGGTCTGCTGGACGGAGAAAGAAGCTCTTGTCAAAGAGGAGGAGGAAGAGGTGGATGTTACAATACAAAAACAAGTAGAGGGTGAGGCTGTTACAGTGAAAGAAGAAGAGGAAGACGTTTCAGTGAAAGAAGAGGAAGACGCGTTCAGAGTGAAAGAGGAGGATGTTACAGTAAAAGAAGAGGAGCATTCAGTTTTTGGAGTGAAGAAGGAAGGGGAGATGACTGTCACATCGAAAAAGGAGGAGGAAGAGGAAACTGGATATCTGAGCCCGGTTTCCCAAACGCATATTAAGCCATTCAATGGTTCTTACGATGAACGGGCCCTGATTAACACTAGTAAGTACTGTCTTAAAAACAGAAGCATAAACTCTGCAGTTGTTGAACTGATGTGTGGTGTTAAAATTGCTACATCAATGTTTAAATGTTTTATTATTTATTTCTAGACATTGATTCTTGAAGAATATAACACATGGCTCATGAGCTTAGTTTAACTGTTGTACCCCATCAGAACCCAGAATAAGCTTTTTTTTTTACTCCAATGTTTAGAACCAATGTAAACCAACACTATGTAGCCTCAACATGGTTAAAACTATAATGATATCATGGATGTTCAGTCCTTGCATCCATAGGTCTGTCTAGGAATTTGAAAATAGTTAAATTTCTCCAACCCCATCATCTTATTACCAAAACAGTGTTTGAACTGCAGATTGGTTGATTGATTGATGTTTTTTTTTTAACCGCAACAAAATGGCTGCCTTGAGACTTGGTTTGGTAAACAGCTGAGGGATGGGGCTGGAGAAATGTAACCACTCTCAAATTCATAGAGAAAGCTATTGTATCAACCGTAACCCAAAACCTAGCGACCTCGTCCAGAAGTTTAGACATCTTGGCGTAACAGTTAAAAGGTGTTGGCTTGACAGTCGCTGGACCCAGGTTTGAGTTAAGCTCAGGGCTACTCCCTGAATTCACTACACTGTGAATACAAGGACTGGCCATCCATGAGGTCAAAATTATACACTGCTCAAAAAAATCAAGGGAACACTAAAATAACACATCCTAGATCTGAATGAATGAAATATTCTAATTAAATACTTTTTTATTTGAATGTGCTGACAACAAAATCACACTATCAATGGAAATCAAATTTATCAACTCATGGAGGTCTGGATTTGGAGTTACACTCAAAATTAAAGTGGAAAACCACACTACAGGCTGATCCAACTTTGATGTAATGTCCTTAAAACAAGTCAAAATGAGGCTCAGTAGTGTGTGTGGCCTCCACGTGCCTGTATGACCTCCCTACAACACCTGGGCATGCTCCTGATGAGGTGGTGGATGGTCTCCTGAGGTATCTCCTCCCAGACCTGGACTAAAGCATCCGCCAACTTCTGGACAGTCTGTGGTGTTGGTGGATGGAGCGAGACATGATGTCCCAGATGTGCTCAATTGGATTCAGGTCTGGGGAACGAGCGGGCCAGTCCATAGCATCAATGCCTTCCTCTGGCAGGAACTACTGACACACTCCAGCCACGTGAGGTCTAGCATTGTCTTGCATTAGGAGGAACCCAGTGCCAACCGCACCAGCCAATGGTCTCACAAGGGGTCTGAGGATCTCATCTCGGTACCTAATGTCAGTCAGGCTACCTCTGGCGAGCACATGGAGGGCTGTGCAGCCCCCCAAAGAAATGCCACCCCACACCATGACTGACCCACCGCCAAACCGGTCATGCTGGAGGATGTTGCAGGCAGCAGAACGTTCTCCACTGTGTCTCCAGACTGTCATGTCTGTCACATGTGCTCAGTGTGAACCTGCTTTCATCTGTGAAGAGCACAGGGCGCCAGTGGCGAATTTGCCAATCTTGGTGTTCTCTGGCAATCTTGGTGTTCTCACAACCCCCACCTGTAGACATCGGGCCCTCATATCACCCTCATGGAGTCTGTTTCTGACCGTTTGAGCAGACATATGTACATTTGTGGCCTGCTGGAGGTCATTTTGCAGGGCTCTGGCAGTGCTCCTCCTGCTCCTTGCACAAAGGCGGAGGTAGCAGTCCTGCTGCTGGGTTGTTGCCCTCCTACGGCCTCCTCCACGTCTCATGATGTACTGGCCTGTCTCCTGGTAGCGCCTCCATGCTCTGGACACTACGCTGACGGACACAGCAAACCTTCTTGCCACAGCTCGCATTGATGTGCCATCCTGGATGAGCTGCATTACCTGAGCCACTTGTGTGGGTTGTAGACTCCGTCTCATGCTATCGCTAGAGTAAAAGCACCGCCAGCATTCAAAAGTGACCAAAACATCAGCCAGGAAGCATAGGAACTGAGAAGTGGTCTGTGGTCACCACCTGCAGAACCACTCCTTTATTGGGGGTGTCTTGCTAATTGCAAATCATTTCCACCTGTTGTCTATTCCATTTGCACAACAGCATGTGAAATTTATTGTCAATCAGTGTTGCTTCCTAAGTGGACAGTTTGATTTCACAGAAGTGTGATTGACTTGGAGTGACTGTGTTGTTTAAGTGTTCCCTTTATTTTTTTGAGCAGTGTAGTTTAACCAGATTGAGGCTATATAGTATATTCTAGAATTCATCCATTATGTCATAATGATAGTTTAACCAGGTTTCTAGGCTATATAGTATATTCTATAATTGCCAGTGTAGATTTCCTGTGGGGGTCAAATTATTAGAGCTGTTGATAAGTCATTGTATAATATTCAGCATTTTTTTTCATGCCATTACATCAATATAGCCTAACCAGAAGAAGAAACAAACTCTTCCCGATCCACCTCCTCCTGCTGTCCTTCATAAATTCTGATGTTGCTGGTAATAGGCTACACAAGCAACCTGCATTTGGAGTGCAAATTTATCTTACCATTTCTACTGATCTGGTGCCAGATATGATTTTCATATGTTCATTTTACTGGAACAGTTTCATTTAATTTAGAATAGTATCTCAAAATCATTGTCTGTGATTAAACTACATTCTATCTAAATGAAAATTGTACAAATCTAAAAGTCACTTTTATTGCCATTGCCAACTATGTAAAAAATAGCCTACATAAAGCCAACAGATAAAAACATTGCAAATACATTTCCTATAAATCACATGGTCTGTCAATAACGAACTTGAAACATTGTGTAAAATATTCTGGGCCCTCAGTTTCCCCTGCCTGTGAGTTATCCACCGACACAGCTGTAGGCTATTTGTGAAAGGGATAAGAAGTAATCAGGTATTTTATGACATTTCCACTGGATCGGCGCATTACGTTTTTCCCTTTTATGCCGGGTGGTTATCGAAAGGGCGGGAGCTGGAAATATTTTTCAAATACTTTGAGGAGTTATTCTCATTTGCAATTGATTTTGATTAGACTTTGTTTACTTGCTGTTTTGAGGTGAAAAAAATGTGCTTTGAGAAGCTCCACAACTCATTAGTGGTGGTGCGTTAAGACAATCAGAAATACTATCAGACATCCCCAAATGGGCTCATTTATAGGCCTACATTTGTGTGCAGGCCAGGTAGTTTAGTCCTACTTCAGTCATGCGTCCTTACTCAACCCATTGACAGGAGTGTTTCAAACAAAAGATAATGAATACGTTTACATAACTGACTCAGGTCAGGTCTGGGTGGTCTGCCATGTGCCGTTTCATTTAGTGTCCGTTTGGGTCGGCTGGGGAATGATTTTATTTCCCCATAGTATGTTACCTCAAGTTGACCGACTGAAAGCCAACTTTGACTATAATTTGAGCGTAACTTTGACTATAATTACTGTTCCCTGAAGGAGGGATACGAGGTACAACACCTGTTTGGCCCCGCCCCTTCCTGGGTCGGTAAAGAGCGATATTAAATTGAATATGACCTAAGGCTCGTATTTCTGTGTTTATTATATTATAATTAAGTCTATGATTTGATATTTGATAGAGCAGTCTGACTGAGTGGTGGTAGGCAGCAGCAGGCTCGTAAGCATTCATTCAAACAGCACTTTCCTGTGTTTGTCAGCATCTCTTCGCAATGCTTGATGCACAGCTCTGTTTATGACTTCAAGACTATCAACTCCCAAGATTAGGCTGGCAATACTATAGTGCCTATAAGAACATCCAATAGTCAAAGGTATATGAAATACAAATAGTAAAGAGAGAAATAGTCCTATAATAACTCCAACTTAAAACTTCGTACCTGGGAATATTGAAGACTCATGTTACAAAGAACCACCAGCTTTCATATGTTCTCATGTTCTGAGCAAGGAACTTAAACCTTAGCATTTTTACATGGTTCATATTGCACTTTTACTTTCTTCTCCAACACTGTTTTTGCATGATTTAAAACAAATGGAACATGTTTCATTATTTATTTGAGACTACATTTATTTTATTGATGTATTCTATTAAGTTAAAATAAGTATTCATTCAGTATTGTTATAATTGTCATTATTACAAATGTATATATATATATAAAATCGTCTGATTTAATTGGTATCGGCTTTTTCTGGTCCTCCAATAATCGGTATTGGCGTTGAAAAATCATAATCGGTCGACCTCTACTATGTTACTGTTTGTTCAACACCTAGTGTACAAACCCTAATTGTCAGGCTGATAGAAAAGCTAGCCAAAGAGCATTTTACTGGTTGAAGTGTTTTTTTAAAGTATAAAGCAGTTGATTTGCGACAATAACACAAACATATTAAGCAGTAGATTCAAGCGAGCTTCACAATTATAATCCAAAAGTAATGTGAAGTGCCCTCATAAGCAACCTGTAAATGGAGGCTATTGTTGCTGTCAGCCTATGAGAACACCCCTGAGTTCTTCCCCACGGTGGTGAATTAGTGAATAGACACAAGAGCTTAATGTGAGTTTCCTTCACTAGCACTCCTGATTTTGCACTGATGGTGTGCTGTAATATTCAGAATACAGTGAAAAATTCAAATCTTCGCTCACCATTTTTTTCCCCAGGCAGATATACTACATCCTCATTAGCAGTGAGGACTTTCTGCAATCAAATTGTGTGCGCATTGACCTCGTGGCTCAATTTTAGCAAACAGAAATGGGCCTTTATTGGGACCAAAAGTTGTCTGGCAAATTGCTTAGGATTTCAACAACTTTAAGTAATTTATTTCTAGTCACCACTAATGTGAAAACAAGACGAAATATGACTCGTTGCTAACTTGACTGTCTTAATTGTCAAATTTAACAGATGTCAATTGTTGTACAACTTCATGGGTATGCTCTGGGCATCACCTTGTACCTCAAATAAACAATGGATTTCTGCTGTTGTGGGCCTTTAACCATCTCACTTTGTCATTCACATAGGAGAGAGCGGTGACTATCGTGGATCTTCTGGGGATCCTCAACAACAACATGATGCTGACGAGGCAGAGAAAAGTCTATCCAGATCAGGACTCCTCAAGAAACACCAGCAGAGCCCCACAGGGAAGAAATCTTACTGCAAATCGACATCAGAACTTAAAATACACCAGTGTGTACACACTGGAGAGACATCTCACTGTAGCTCTGACTGTGGGAAAAGAGTCACCTCTTCAGTAGACCTTAAAATACACCAGAGAACACACACAGTAGAGAAATCTTATGTCTGTGATCAATGTGGGAAGAGTTTTACTGAGTCACGCATCCTGAAATCACACCAGAGAACACACACAGGAGAGAAATCTTATGGCTGTGATCAATGTGGGAAGAGATTTACTCAACCAGACAGCCTGATAGTGCACCAGAGAATACACACAGGAGAGAAACCTTACAGCTGTTATCAATGTGGGAAGAGTTTTACAACATCAAGCCATCTAATTGTACACCAGAGAACACACACAGGAGAGAAACCTTATGGCTGTGATGAATGTGGGAAGAAATTTACTGCGTCAAACGCCTTGACAGTGCACCAGAGAGTACACACAGGAGAGAAACCTTATAGCTGTAGTCAATGTGGGAAGAGTTTTACTCAACCAGACAGCCTGATAGTGCACCAGAGAATACACACAGGAGAGAAACCTTATATCTGTTATCAATGTGGGAAGAGTTGTACTACATCTAGCCATCTAATTGTACACCAGAGAACACACACAGGAGAGAAAGCTTTTACGTGTGATCAATGTGGGAAGAGTTTTGGTACATCTAGCCATCTAATTGTACACCATAGAACCCACACAGGAGAGAAACCTTATAGCTGTGGTCAATGTGGGAAGAGTTTTGGTCAATCTGGCCATCTGACAGTGCACCAGAGAAGACACACAGGAGAGAAACCTTATAGCTGTGGTCAATGTGGGAAGAGTTTTGGTCAATCTGGCCATCTGACAGTGCACCAGAGAAGACACACAGGAGAGAAACCTTATAGCTGTGGTCAATGTGGGAAGAGTTTTGGTACATCTAGCTATCTGACTATACACCAGAGAACACATACAGGGGAGAAACTTTATAGCTGTGATCAATGTGACAAGAAATTCTCTGATAAAAGACATCTGATCAAACATCAGAAAATACATACATGAAGGAATTGTTTCATGATATCAATTAAATATCCCACCTAGCAAAATGTAATTGAAAAGAAGACTATGCTCGAAGTCCAATATTCTTTCGATGGTAGTTGAAAATATGTATTTTCGGGTCGTTGTTTTTCAATGACTTGAAAGCAACTTCATTTCAAAGTACTTGCAGCCTATACACATGGACGCAGTATAATACATTGGTTTATAATCAATTTTATTAACAATCTTACATCACTCCAGTATTTATTGACAACATTCAAGTGCTAATTGTCTTTATTCCACTACTGAAGAAGCATGACTCAAATCACCTCATAAGATACATGTTTTATTATTCCATGCCTCACCATTAAGTTAATTATTGCCACTACATATTAACAAAGGGGTGTACATTTGGTTTTGATATTTCATATTTACAATTCATGATAACATTTAGTAATAATTATTTATGCAACCAATTGACAATGTTTGGGTACAATTATATTGACATGTTACCCTGCTTTCATAATGTCAGGGTTAATTCTCAGATGTGCCAACCCAAATCTACTAGACGAACATTGGGGACTGGACCCCAATCCAACAACATATCTATTGAGTGAACCCTGAAAAGAGAGAGAAGCTACACAGTGAGGTGGGAAGTTACTACGGATATCGCAGGAGTTTCCTCTTGAAATCAGACATGTCCGTGGTAAGGACAACTTGGTTGCTGATTGTCAAGAATATTTGTGTTGTGCATTTAACCAGTGTGTTACCATGGATCACAATTTATTTTGACACGCTTTTCCGTGTTGGAGATGAGTTTTATCTCTTGTTCTTTTCTGTATTTTTTGGAAACCGCACTGTTGGTTAGGGGCTCGTAAATAAGAGTTCAAGTGTTGTATCCGGCGCATGTGACTAATACAATTTGAGTTTAGTTTGGGCTAGAAGCTAGTGAGTTTTAGGATTCTATGGAAAGAAAAAGGATAAAAATTATATGATTGTATATTATTATTTAGAAATACGTGTTTTTTCTTGTTTTTAATTGTTGACAGCCAGTTGACACTATGTTTATATTGTAGAAGGTGAAGCTTTGTAGTTGATTATAATGAGAAATGGAAGTTGTTTTTTGTTGGTGGTGAGCAAACGTGTCCAACAAAAATATAGGATATATTGGTTGTCTTAAAGGGGAAGGTGTTACAGGCTTTGGTTTTTCCGTTTATATGTTGAGGTTAGACGTTAGAACGTAGGAAAGGGGGATACCGAGTCATTCACTTGAATGCAATCAAATGAAATGTGTCTTCGGTGCACTGATTGGTGTCACCTCGTTAGTCAGTATGTGTTACACCTGTCCTGGCTTGTCCAGCTCATTAGTGGGAAGCTGTTTCACCTGAGCTGGTCCAGGTTCTATTTAAGAGTGTCTGGCCCAGTGCTCCAGTTGTCTTGATAGATGTGGAGAGTCAACACCTTTAGTTGTGCAACCTTTTTGGTTTGTGTCCTGTCTTAAGTTTGGTGTGTGTTTTTCTTTTGTTTGCCTCTTGGGCAGATTTAGTGAAGTCTCATGGTGGGTGTCTTTTAGGTCCCAGTTGTTGTTACTAGTCAACTTTCAGTGGACACTGTGAGTGTCTTTCAGAACCCCTTATATTTGGGGGTTGGATATTGCATCCAATTAATATTTTAATCAATTGCATTCCCTCATTACTTGTTAATTTGTCAGTCTTCTATTTTTTATCCTCATGTTTGTGTACTAAATATTTATTTTCATAGTTTATTTGTTTTTTTTTTCCATTGTGTTGTATCCTGTCTGAAATGTGTTGTATAAATAAAGCTTGATTTGAACAAATTAATCCAATGATCAATCAACAGACTCTTGGTCCATCTTAGTATGAAAAACAGTATCACTTTTCCAGCCTGCTGAAGGCGTGGTGGAGTGGTAAACACCACCCCTGGCTGTACCAGGGGCTTGAGGTGGTCTCCCACAGCTCTGCTCATTTGAAAAAAGAGTAGCGCAATTGAGGATCATATTTTATTTTCAGACAAAGATGATTTTAAATGGATTTAATTCAATAATACGATTATATTGACACATATAAAGACCTGAATGTGTTGATTGATTAGTGCAAATAAAAAAGGTTTACTACGGCACATTTAAGGCAGTTTCATTAAGTCATACTAAATATAAATAAGTAGCTAGCTACTGTAGGTCTATACTGCTCCAACATGTAGATGTATATAATGAACAGACTAGGTCTATACTGCTCCTACATGGTGTAACAATACATCATATGGGACTTTAAGGCAATGCTGTTGTTCCACTGGTGAGTAAAAACTCATGCGTCCTACAATTGAACTTGTCTGAAAATAAAATATACGTTTACTCAACTGCGTTACCCACTCCAGTCAGCAGATGGCAGTGTGCAACTTTAAGGCAATGCTGCTAGTGTGAAGTATAATCTAGTGGACGGAAAGCTTCCTTCAACAGCAGCAACAGTTAGTCAGCTACCTCGGAAGCTTCCTTGACGAAATAGACGAACCGATAAAGCTCTTTAGACGCTTTAGTTTATATTATCCACTGTGTTTTAAAACCACTTCTGTCGTCTAGTCAGTTATCCGTCTTAATTTCATATTTACGGTGTTGTTGTTATTCGTCAACTAGCGGGCTGGTTAAGTTAGCATTAGCCTAGCTAAAATCCCCGACCATGAGTTCACTAAGCTACTCTCCTGCTAAAGAAGAAGAGGTCTGTTGGACGGAGAAAGAGGGTCTCTTCAATGACGAGGAGGAAGAGGAGGCTGTTTCAATACAAAAACAAGTAGAGGGTGACGCTGTTACAGTGAAAGAAGAAGAGAAAGACGTTTCAGTGAAAGAAGAGAAAGATGGGTTCAGAGTGAAAGAGGAGGAGGATGTTACAGTAAAAGAAGAGGAGGCAGAGAAGGAGGAGGATGCAGTTTATGGAGTGAAAGAGGAGGAGGGGGAGATGACTGTCACGTCCAAAAAGGAGGAAGAAGAAGAGGAGAAAAATGAAGAGGAGGAAACTGGATATCTGGGCCCGGTTTCCCAAACGCATCTTAATTAAAACCTGTTTGGGCTTCAATCCAGTTAACGGGATGATATGACAACAGCCAGTGAAAGTGCAGGGCGCCAAATTCAAAACAACAGAAATGTCCAAATTAAAATTCCTCAAACATACACGTATCTTATACCATTTCAAATGTAGTCTTGTTGTTAATCTCACCACAGTGTCCGATTTCAAATATGCTTTTCAGCTAAAGCACCACAAACATTTATGTTAGGTCACCACCAAACCACAATAAAAACAGCATTTTTTCCAGCCAAAGAGGGAAGTCACAAAAAGCACAAATACAGATAAAATTTATCACTAACCTTTGATGATCTTCATCAAATGACACTCATAGGACTTCATGTTACACAATACATGTATGTTTTGTTTGATAAAGTTCATATTTATGTAAAGAAATCTGAGTTTACATTGGCGCGTTACATTCACTAGTTCCATAGGCAATGTAAAGAGATGGGGGGGGGGGAGTAGGGAAAAGTACATTTGACACAAATTACCTTCATTTTATCAAAGAACAAATGTGTGTGCCTGAGGGGAAATCCAATTTCATACAGCAAAAAGGGGTGAGAAATTACACCCATATCAGTGGACAATTTACACTAATGTAAATTAAAATAGATGATGGAACATATTCCCTTTTGCTTACGTGATGAACCCCTGTACCTGTACACAACCAATCTGTAAATAGCACACCCGACTACCTCATACCCATATTATTACTTACCTTCTTGCTCTTATGCACCCCAGTATCTCTACTTGCACGTCATCATCTGCACATCTATCACTCTAGTGGCTCCATAGCTGATGCACGCTGGACTGTCCATTAATCACGGTACTCCATTCTGCTTGTTTGTTTATCTGTCGGCCCCGTTGCCTAGTCAACGCCATTTTACCTGCTGTTGTTGTGCTAGCTGATTAGCTGTTGTTGTCTCACCTACTGTTTTAGCTAGCTTTCCCAATTCAACACCTGTGATTACTGTATGCCTCGCTGTATGTATCTCTCAAATGTCAATATGCCTTGTATACTGTTGCTCAGGTTAGTTATCATTGTTTTAGTTCACAATGGAGCCCCTAGTTCCACTCTTTATACCCCTGATACCTCCTTTGTCCCACCTGACACACATGCGGTGACCTCACCCATTATAACCAGCATGTCCAGAGATACAACCTCTCTCATCATCACCCAGTGCCTGGGCTTACCTCCGCTGTACCCGCACCCCACCATACCCCTGTCTGCGCATTATGCCCTGAATATATTCTACCATGCCCAGAAACCTGCTCCTCTTATTCTCTGTCCCCAACGCTCTAGGCGACCAGTTTTGATAGCCTTTAGCCGCACCATCATACTACTCCTTCTCTGTTCCGCGGGTGATGTGGAGGTAAACCCAGGCCCTGCATGTCCCCAGGCACCCTCATTTGTTGACTTCTGTGATCGAAAAAGCCTTGGTTTCATGCATGTCAACATCAGAAGCCTCCTCCCTAAGTTTGTTTTACTCACTGCTGCTACCGACCCCCCTCTGCTAACCCTGATGTCCTTGCCGTGTCTGAATCCTGGCTCAGGAAGGCCAGCAAAAATTCAGAGATTTCCATACCCAACTATAACATCTTCCGTCAAGATAGAACTGCTAAAGGGGGAGGAGTTGCAGTCTACTGCAGAGATACAGTGCCTTGCGAAAGTATTCGGCCTCCTTGAATAATTTTGCACGCCCAATTTTTCAGTTTTTGATTTGTTAAAAAAGTTTGAGATATCCAATAAATGTCGTTCCACTTCATGATTGTGTCCCACTTGTTGTTGATTCTTCACAAAAAATTACAGATTTATATCTTTGTGTTTGAAGCCTGAAATGTGGCAAAAGGTTGCAAAGTTCAAGGGGGCCGAATACTTTCGCAAGGCACTGTAGCCTGCAAAGTAATGTCATACTTTCCAGGTCCATACCCAAACAGTTCGAACTACTAATTTTGAAAGTCACTCTCTCCAGAAATAAGTCTCTCACTGTTGCCGCCTGCTACCGACCCCCCTCAGCTCCCAGCTGTGCCCTGGACACCATTTGTGAATTGATCGCCCCCATCTAGCTTCAGAGTTCTGTTAGGTGACCTAAACTGGGATATGCTTAACACCCCGGCAGTCCTACAATCTAAGCTAGATGCCCTCAATCTCACACAAATCATCAAGGAACCCACCAGGTACAACCCCAACTCTGTAAGCAAGGGCACCCTCATAGACGTCATCCTGACCAACTGGCCCTCAAAATACACCTCCGCTGTCTTCAACCAGGATCTCAGCGATCACTGCCTCATTGCCTGTATCCGCTACGGAGCCGCAGTCAAACGACCACCCATCATCACTGTCAAACGCTCCCTAAAACACTTCTGTGAGCAGGCCTTTCTAATCGACCTGGCCCGGGTATCCTGGAAGGACATTGACATCGTCAGTTGAGGATGCCTGGTCATTCTTTAAAAGTAACTTCCTCACCATTTTAGATAAGCATGCCCCGTTCAAAAAATGCAGAACTAAGAACAGATACAGCCCTTGGTTCACTCCAGACCTGACTGCCCTCGACCAGCACAAAAACATCCTGTGGCGGACTGCAATAGCATCGAATAGTCCCCGCGATATGCAACTGTTCAGGGAAGTCAGGAACCAATACACGCAGTCAGTCAGGAAAGCTAAGGCCAGCTTCTTCAGGCAGAAGTTTGCATCCTGTAGCTCCAACTCCAAAAAGTTCTGGGACACTGTGAAGTCCATGAAGAACAAGAGCACCTCCTCCCAGCTGCCCACTGCACTGAGGCTAGGTAACACGGTCACCACCGATAAATCCATGATTATCGAAAACTTCAATAAGCATTTCTCAACGGCTGGCCATGCCTTCCGCCTGGCTACTCCAACCTCGGCCAACAGCTCCCCCCTCGCCCAAGCCTCGCTCCTCGCCCAAGCCTCTCCAGGTTCTCCTTTACCCAAATCCAGATAGCAGATGTTCTGAAAGAGCTGCGAAACCTGGACCCATATAAATCAGCTGGGCTTGACAATCTGGACCCTCTATTTCTGAAACTATCCGCCGCCATTGTCGCTACCCCTATTACCAGCCTGTTCAACCTCTCTTTCATATCGTCTGAGATCCCCAAGGATTGGAAAGCTGCCGCAGTCATCCCCCTCTTCAAAGGGGGAGACACCCTGGACCCAAACTGTTACAGACCTATATCCATCCTGCCCTGCCTATCTAAGGTCTTCGAAAGCCAAGTCAACAAACAGGTCACTGACCATCTCGAATCCCACCGTACCTTCTCCGCTGTGCAATCTGGTTTCCGAGCCGGTCACGGGTGCACCTCAGCCACACTCAAGGTACTAAACGATATCATAACCGCCATCGATAAAAGACAGTACTGTGCAGCCGTCTTCATCGACCTTGGCAAGGCTTTCGACTCTGTCAATCACCATATTCTTATATCAGACTCAGTAGCCTCGGTTTTTCGGATGACTGCCTTGCCTGGTTCACCAATTACTTTGCAGACAGAGTTCAGTGTGTCAAATCGGAGGGCATGCTGTCCGGTCCTCTGGCAGTCTCTATGGGGGTGCCACAGGGTTCAATTCTCGGGCCGACTCTTTTCTCTGTATATATCAATGATGTTGCTCTTGCTGCGGGCGATTCCCTGATCCACCTCTACGCAGACGACACCATTCTATATACTTTTGGCCCGTCATTGGACACTGTGCTATCTAACCTCCAAACGAGCTTCAATGCCATACAACACTCCTTCCGTGGCCTCCAACTGCTCTTAAACGCTAGTAAAACCAAATGCATGCTTTTCAACCGATCGCTGCCTGCACCCGCATGCCCGACTAGCATCACCACCCTGGATGGTTCCGACCTTGAATATGTGGACATCTATAAGTACCTAGGTGTATGGCTAGACTGTAAACTCTCCTTCCAGACTCATATCAAACATCTCCAATCGAAAATCAAATCAAGAGTTGGCTTTCTAGTCCGCAACAAAGCCTCCTTCACTCACGCCTCCAAGCTTACCCTAGTAAAACTGACTATCCTACCGATCCTCGACTTCGGCGATGTCATCTACAAAATTGCTTCCAACACTCTACTCAGCAAACTGGATGCAGTTTATCACAGTGCCATCCGTTTTGTCACTAAAGCACCTTATACCACCCACCACTGCGACTTGTATGCTCTAGTCGGCTGGCCCTCACTACATATTCGTCGCCAGACCCACTGGCTCCAGGTCATCTACAAGTCCATGCTAGGTAAAGCTCCGCCTTATCTCAGTTCACTGGTCCGATGGCAACACCCATCCGTAGCACGCGCTCCAGCAGGTGTATCTCACTGATCATCCCTAAAGCCAACACCTCATTTGGCCGCCTTTCGTTCCAGTACTCTGATGCCTGTGACTGGAACGAATTGCAAAAATCTCTGAAGTTGGAGACTTTCATCTCCCTCACCAACTTCAAACATCAGCTATCTGAGCAGCTAACCGATCGCTGCAGCTGTACATAGTCTATTGGTAAATAGCCCACCCATTTTCACCTACCTCATCCCCACACTGTTTTTATTTTTTACTTTTCTGCTCTTTTGCACACCAATATCTCTACCTGTACATCACCATCTGATCATTTATCACTCGTGTTAATCTGCAAAATTGTAATTATTCGCCTACCTCCTCATGCCTTTTGCACACATTGTATATAGACTCCCCTTTTTTTCTACTGTGTTACTGACTTGTTAATTGTTTACTCCATGTGTAACTCTGTGTTGTCTGTTCACACGGCTATGCTTTATCTTGGCCAGGTCGCAGTTGCAAATGAGAACTTGTTCTCAACTAGCCTACCTGGTTAAAGGTGAAATAAAAAAATAAAAAAAATAGTATTAATGCTAAATTGTAATTATGTTCGCCTCTAGGGCCTATTTATTGCCATACCTCCCTACTCTTCTACATTTGCACACACTACATAGATTTTTAAATAATGATTTTGTGTTATTGACTGTACGTTTGTTTATGTGTAACTCTGTGTTGTTGTTTGTGTCGCACTGAGAACTAAATGAGAACTTGTTATCAAATGGCCTACCTGGTTAAATAAATAAAAATAATAATAAAAAAGGGGACATAAATATTTACCATCTAAACCATGTGTGACCTCTCACCTCTCTGGCTGTAGAAGTGTTCTTCATAACCAGTCCCTCAACAGTTCTCTGACTGAGCTCCACCATCACTGGGTCTTCAGAGGAGAGGAAGGCTGAGAAGGGATGGAAGGATGAATGGATCAGTCAGTCAATAAAGTGTAGAGCTGCTGTCTGACAAATTCACTATTTTAGTAGTTCATTAATGTATTTTGAGGTAGAGAAACATTTTTGTGACGTCCCTAGCCCATTGAAGTTAACATTTAAAATGTTTAAGGTAGGGGTTAAGGTTAGGATTTAGTGTAGGGATGTCCCAAGGACTCCAGATTGCATTGACCATCATGCCTTCTTCTGTCTCTTTTACATAGCAGGTGTAAAATAAACAGAATAAACAGACAAGACAAGTAGACATGCAGTGCATTATGGTCATTGTAGTTTAAAATATAGCATCTAATTATGTCAATCTGTATGTGGGGTTGTTAGAGAAGAATGTGATTGACAGCCCTAACAATACATTCTAGCACCTCATCAGGCTCTGAAAAAGGCTTCATTGATGACGTGTTCCTTCTATTCCAGTGGACAGCAGAGAAACTTCATCGATTCCACTCCATCAATGCAAGCAGTGAACATCTGAAATTCACCCTCATCTTTGATGCGCATGAAACAAGTTATCTGGACATTTTGATTAAGAGGGAGGGGTGTGGCTTTAGCACAGATCTATACAGGAAGCAGACGGACAGGAATTCCCTGTTACGCGGAGACAGCTTCCACCCCTAAAAAAGATCCTCCCCATCAGCCAATAAAGTCGCATACACAGGATTTGTAGTACACAGAGTGACTATGACAAACAAGCCTACTGTCTGAATGAGTGTTTCAGACAGCGGGGTTACCCAGAGGAATGTCTGGATGAGCGTTTCAGACAGCGGGGTTACCCAGAGGAATGTCTGGATGAGCGTTTCAGACAGCGGGGTTACCCAGAGGAATGGCTGGATGACGCAAGGGATCGGAAAAAGTACTCAATTGTCATACTTGAGTAAAGAAAACATTTAAAATATAAATTTGTAATTTAAATTTTGTCAATTTTAACAAAAAAAAATAGTTGTACTTGTGGGTAACCAGATCGTGACTACAGCTCAGTTACTACGTCTTTAACCACACAGTGTTGTTACACTGGTGAGTAAAAACTCATGCTTCCTACCCTATCTGAAAATAAAATGTACATTTTCCTCAACTGTGTCCAGTCAGCAGATGGACTAGATGCCGCTTAGGCCGCCCGTTGTGACTCCGTCAAGAGCAAGTTTGTATGAAGGTCTGGTTATTAAATGGGTACATAGTTTAATAGTAATATCCTCTAAAACGATCTGGTGACAAACTTTGCTGCCCTGTGTTCAATTGTCCACATGGCTGGGAGAACCTATTCAAGTAAGTAAGTAAATAGATTTTGAAAATGTAAAAAAAAAAAAAAGTATTATTAGCAAACTACCTACAGTGCAGGCTAACTCAAATGAGCTGCTAAATGAGCTATCTAGACAACTTCACATTCTGTATAGATAGATAGCTCAGTGAATTAAATATCACCAGCTACCTAACTTCATATTAGCTAGCTATCTATTTAGCACTGTTACAAACAAACTCCAAATGCATTTGTAGGTAGCTAGCTAACAGCCATGGAGGGATAGCAGCCCCAACTGTCAGTGAGAGAGGAAGCTATTCTTGATAGGGCAGGTACTTTTGTGGAGTTTGTGTCCCTAGAAGTGAGGACGGAGATAAAAGTAACATAATATTCAGTGTGGTGTAATTTGGCAATAATGAAGTGTGTTTCTTGTGAGGTTTTCTGTCCTCAGATAAAGAGCTCTATGAAAGCCAGTCTACATATGAAGAGGTCCCAATGAAGAGCCGTGGTTCTCAGTCCTGGGGACTCAAAGAGGCACATTTTTGTTCAGGTGTGTGAAGGTTATCTGTGTCCTGCGTAACTTCATGAGTATGGACTCGAGGACCAGGAGGGGATCTTCAGCTCGCCGAGGTGTGCCAGAGGAGAAGTCTGCTGCTCTGCAGGATGTTTGAAGGATGGGGTCCAACAACGCAGCAAGAGAGGCAATCCGTGTGCAGGAGATCTTCACCTCCTACTTCTTCAAAGAGGGTTCTGTTCCCTGGCAACACCATAGACTACACTATGCACAACCAAAGGCTCTTTTAAGAGCCATTCACATCGCAATAAGAGTATTCTTCCATTTGCATAGTTATGTCAACTGCAGTTATTCAATTAACAGTTTCTCTCCCTTTGATTTCTAATTCTCATGTGAAGGTGCTGTTTAGGTAAGGGTGTGATGTCTGTGCAAAAACAATTAGACACACTATAACCCACACCTACACACTCATGTATCAATCTGATTGATGGATTGTGTTGTGCAGTAAGCAGGTTCAGGTGTATAACTGTGGCTCCTTCCACCTTCAAAGAACAGGCAAGAGGGCCAACCATGGAGAATAGTAAGACACTTCATTATTTCTATAACTACGATGTATTGTTTGTCCTTGTGTGTCCGTTCATGTTTTTCAGCATAAAGTACTCTGCAGCCACTTAGTGTGGTGAGGCCACACACAGATGCCTGTTGAACACTGTCGCTTTAACTACCTTATTTTCTCAATAACAGTCTCTCTCCTTCACTTCATCCCTCTCTCCCCTTCTCCCTAAATCCTCTAGGTTATATCAGCTGTGTCGGTGAACCCCTCCTGCATCTGAACTGGCTACATAGATTGGTAAACACTGTTGAAGTGTATAATTGTAATACAGACATGCAGATACAGCGTCATTCAAATACTGGAATTTGATGTTCCTGGTATTGGATATGACTGAAAAATTATCTCAGACATTCATACCTAAACTGCATCTTTATTTGCCAAGGTAGAGTACATGATCAGTGAATATATTAAATTTACAGGCTACAATGTGGGGATCTCATGCATGGTAATAACTACATGTATATACGACTTGCATCCTTGGTACAACATATTATATTCTACTCAGTCCAAAAGCTTCATTAATGTCATTCAGGCTGTTTTGAAGTTGATACAACTGGCTATGATAACTGAGGTTCATAGCTAGGTTCTGAACTAATTTGTTTACCAAACGTTTGGGTCCATACACAGATCGGCTAGATAGCTAGCTACACATCCATAGGCATACAGGGATTTTAATCATCCACTGCACAATAAGCAAGAACATAGATTGCTACGTTATTTAATCTATCAGCAAGGCAAGCTTACAAAATTGTACATTCAATTTGCAGTAAATTCTTCAGCTAGGTAGATTCTATAGATCCACTGTTTCACAAAACAACCGCCTGGTTTGCTGGTTGTTTCGGGAGTCCCTAAAACAACCAGAATTACAATTTCATACTCATGTCACAACACCCATAAAAATAGCCCAGCTAGCTGGTTAATATTAGCTTGTCAGCTAGCTTGCTAAATTGCGATTTTCGTAAATTAACTTTATGATAAAAATATATATTATCGTTTGTCTCTACATTAACATTCCTGTCAACTATACATGTTTTTGCATGATTCGTTATGATGTTAAAATCCCTTAGATTTGCTTCCATTCTAGTATTTCTGTCCGTACCACTACACAGACCTGGTTCAGTTCAGGTCTGTGTAGTGGTACCCCTCTCTCCTAGTATTTCTGTCTGCCATATTTGATACAGTTCAGTTCTGTGTAGGGGTACCTCTTTCTCCTAGTATTTCTGTCCGCCATCTTTGATACAGTTCAGTTCTGTGTTCGGGTACCCCTCTCTCCTAGTATTTCTGTCCGCCAACTTTGATCCAGTTCAGTTCTGTGTAGGGGTACCCCTCTCTCCTAGTATTTCTGTCCGCCATCTTTGATACAGTTCAGTTCTGTGTTGGGGTACCCCTCTCTCCTAGTATTTCTGTCCGCCAACTTTGATCCAGTTCAGTTCTGTGTAGGGGTACCCCTCTCTCCTAGTATTTCTGTCAGCCATCTTTGCTGAAGAAAGTCTAACAGTCACTAATGCAGCAGCAGCCTCCCCGGTCCTAGTGCCGGCCCGGTACGAAGTTTAAACATTGTAACTATTTTAAAGTCACCATTGGCTTCATGGTGAAATCCCTGAGCGGTTTCCTTCCTCTCCAGCAACTGAGTTAGGAAGGACGCCTGTATCTTTGTAGTGACTGGGTGTATAGATACATCACCTAAAGTGTCATTAATAACTTCACCATGCTCAAAGGGATATTAAATGTCTGCTTTTTTTTAACCAATCTACTAGTAGGTGCCCTTCTTTGTGAGGCATTGGAAAACCTCCCTGGTCTTTGTGGTTGAATCTGTGGTTGAAATTCACTGCTTGACTGAGGGACCTTACTGATAATTGTATATGTGGGGTACAGAGATTAGGTATTCATTCAGAAATCATGTTAAACACTATTATTGCACACAGAGAGAGTCCATGCAACTTATTATGTGACTTTTTAAGCTAAATCTTTACTCCTGAACTTAATTAGGCTTTTAATTACATTTGTAAACATTTCCAAAAACGTAATTCCACTTTGACATTATGGGGAATTGAATCCATTTTAAATTCAGGCTGTAACACAACAAAATGTGGGACAAGTCAAGGGGTGTGAAAACTTTCTGAAAGGCACTGCATATATAAACCCCCCCACCCAGCAATCTAATAGAATCAGTCAAATCTGTTGAAATAAATCCACAGATAAATATACCTAACATAGTACAGTTTAACAATACATACATCAGAAATAGTTACACATTATAGAGATCCATTCATAGATGTACAGGTCTGTTGGATAAACATTCAGAAATGTCCGCTGCTGATTTTTTCCAGGTGTCCATAACGGACACCCTGGCCCTATGAATCCTGGCCGTGGACAAATTCTCAGTCAAAAACATAAGTCAGAACACAGCTTCTCTATTCTCTCATGTGATTTCAGGTCCTCTGACTGGGAAATGTATTTTCACAATGAGAGCAGTGGTATGTCTTCTCCTCCTGTGTATTAATATGTTAGAAAGGCTTTTCTCCTGTGTGTATTCTCTCATGTGTTTTCAGGCTCACTAACCACCTAAAACTTTTTCCACAGTGAGAACAGTGATAAGGCTTCTCTCCAGTGTATATTCTCTCTTGCTTTTTCAGGACCCATAACCACCTAAAACTGTTTCCACAGTGGGAGCAGTGGTGTTGGTTAGTCGTCTCTGGGTCTGTTTCCTCGAAGGAACTCTTCCCGCTGTCAGAGTCTGGTCTCTCTCCTGCCAAAGACAAACTGATTATTTAGTTAAACAGAGAGACCTGAATGACACCTGCATTAAATAAAATTGTCTTCCTATGAGGTTTAATCTAGACTAGATCCATCAATAACCTGAGGTCAGTTTTCACGACATTACATAATTAAAAATAAACTAGGTGACGGTGAGATTAAAACATTTCTCATGGAATGTCTTGATGTCATAATAAGAGCTCTATAATACTAGATAATGTCATGTTTATAGGCTAAGCAAATCTCTATAATAATTGATAATGTCATGTTTATAGGTGGAACAGAGCTCTATAATAATATATAATGTCATGTTTGTAGGCTGAGCAGAGCTCTATAATAATAGATACTGTCATGTTTTAGGCTGAGCAGAGCTCTATAATGATAGATAATGTCATGTTGTAGGCTGAGCAGAGCTCTATAATGATAGATATTGTCATGTTTATAGGCTGAGCAGAGGTCTATAATAATAGATAGTGTAATGTTTATAGGCTGAGCAGAGCTCTATAATAATAGATGTAATATTTAAAGGCTGAGCAGAGCTCTATAATAATAGATAATGTCATGTATATAGGCTGAGCAGAGCTCTATAATAATAGATAATGTCATGTTTATAGGCTGAGCACAGCTCTATAATGATAGATAATGTCATGTCTATAGGCTGAGCAGAGCTCTATAATAATAGATAATGTCATGTTTATAGGCTGAGCAGAGCTCTACAATAATAGATGTAATATTTAAAGGCTGAACAGAGCTCTATAATAATAGATAATGTCATGTATATAGGCTGAGCAGAGCTCTATAATAATAGATAATGTCATGTCTATAGGCTGAGCAGAGCTCTATAATAATAGATAATGTCATGTTTATAGGCTGAGCAGAGCTCTATAATAATAGATGTAATATTTAAAGGCTGAACAGAGCTCTATAATAATAGATAATGTCATGTATATAGGCTGAGCAGAGCTCTATAATAATAGATAATGTCATGTCTATAGGCTGAACAGAGCTCTATAATAATAGATAATGTCATGTTTATAGGCTGAGCAGAGCTCTATAATAATATATAATGTCATGGCTATAGGTTGAACAGAGCTCTATAATAATAGATAATGTCATGTTTATAGGCTGAGCAGAGCTCTACAATAATAGATGTAATATTTAAGGGCTGAGCAGAGCTTTATAATAATAGATAATGTCATGTCTATAGGCTGAGCAGAGCTCCATAATAATAGATAATGTCATGTTTATAGGCTGAGCAGAGCTCTATAATAATAGATAATGTCATGTTTTGGTCTCAATGTAGACGTTGATCTGAAGCCATTCTTGTGATTATTGTGATTTTGCTATACATTGTAAATGTTTGTAGGACTATGTATATATATATAAATTGTATCTATTATGGGATTCTATCCATTCATGTTTTTGTATGTTCTTATATCTGAGAATTAACCAATGATATCAGGCCACACCCGGGCCATGATAACAGGTGTTCTACTCCGCTAGCCAGCACCTCTCCTAAACAGGTGTGCATTTCTTTCGCCTCTAGATTGGATGCATTGATCCATTGTTAACGTTCTGTTTAAGACTGTACTTACTGGTGTTAATCCGAACTTCAGTCTCCTCTTCTTCCTCCTCTTTCAATCCAAAAACGGCATCCTCTTTCACTTCCTCCTCTTCTTTTACTGTAACATCCTCCTCCTCTTTCACTTTGAATGCATCTTCCTCTTCTTTCACTGAAATGTCTTTCTCTTCTTCTTTCACTGTAACAGCCTCACCCTCTACTTGTTTTTTTTACTGGGACATCATCCTCTTCCTCCTCCTCTTTCACATCAACGTTCAGCCAAAGAGCTTCTTCTTCCGTCCAGCAGACCTCCTCTTCTTCAGCAGGAGGGGAGTAGCTTAGTGAACTCATGGTCGGGGATGTTAGCTAGCTAGTTAGCATTAGCTCAGGGCTAGGCTAATTTATCCGACTAACAACGTAAATATTACATTAAATGGGGTAACTAGTAGATACGACAGAAGTGTGTTCAAAAGTGTGGCAAATAGACACTGATATAGTCTGAAGGGCTTCAATGTTTCTGCAATGTTTGTTATGGGTGTAAGTGATGCTATCTGGTGGTAAATGTTAATTACTGCAACTCCAGTGTTTTGCCGGTGTGCTTGAGATTGTAATGTACTGAACAAGACTGGTTACTCACATCAATGCCTCTGTCTCTGTAATGGCTGTCGTCGGGAGAAAGAGAGGACCAAAGCGCAGCGTGGTTAGTGTTCATCTTTTCAATAAGAAACTGAACACTTCAAAAATAGAAAACCACAAAGTGACAACCGAAACAGTTCTATCTGGTGCAGACACACAAAGACTGAAAATAACAACCCACAAAACACAAAGGAAAACAGGCTACCTAAATATGGTTCTCAATCAGGGACAACGATTGACAGCTGCCTCTGATTGAGAACCATATCAGGCCAAACACAGAAATAGAAAATCATAGAAAATAGAAAAACTAACATAGACAACCCACCCAACTCACACCCTGACCATACTAAAACAAAAGACAAAACAAAGGAACTAAGGTCAGAACGTGACAGTCTCGTCATTTAACATTCAAACAATGTTGTCTAGTTGAAGGAGCGTCCTGTCCACTTGATTATACGTCACACTGGCAGCATCGACTGGGCTGCATTCAGTACATATAAATATATAAATACATTTGATTTGATTTGGATTTGATTTGGCTTGGGGATGGCCATTTGACACGTTACCCAGCTTGGCTTGGGGATGGCCATTTGACATGTTAAGTATTCAGACCCCTTGACTTAATCCACATTTACCTACAGAGCCTTCAGAAAGTATTCAGACCCCTAGGGCCCGATGGAACTAGCGAATGCAGCCAGTAAATCCCCTGGGAAGTCATAGGGCCTAATGGAACCAACCTGGCTGTTGGTCGACTGAGATTCTCAATGTATCAAAAAATAAAGGTGCACAAGACACTGGCTCCTGTCTGATAGGCACCTGTCTGATTGGCACCTGTTTAAATGGACTGATCCATTGGGAGGCTCCTGTCTAAATGGACTGATCCATTGGGAGGCTCCTGTCTGAGTGGACTGATCCATTGCAGAGGCCGTGGGGATGGTACAGTCCACCACTTTAACCTTTCTAGGGCAGGCGTTCTGCTAGCGGAACCCCTCGACAACATTCCGCTGAAAAGGCAGCGCGTGAATTTCAAAAATATTTTTTTGAAATATGTAACTTTCACACATTAACAAGTCCAATACAGCAAATGAAAGATAAACATCTTGTTAAAGTGTAGAAGCCCTTTACCGGCATATTGGTTCAACGACTGCAGAGACGGTACTTACTGGGGTTAAACAGATCTCCAACCTCTTCTTTCACACCAAAAACGACATCCTCTTCTTTCACTGTAACAACCTCATCCTCTACTTGTTTTACTGTGACATCCTCCTCTTCCTTCTCCTATTTCACGACAATGTTCAGCCCCAGAGCTTCTTTCTCCGTACAGCAGACCTCCTCTTCTTTAGCAGGAGAGTAGTTTAGGGAGCTCATGTTCTGGGATGTTAGCTAGCTAGCTATCATTAGCGACTAGGCTAGTGCTAACTTAACCAGTCAGCTACTATATCTGACTAATACAAAATAACGTAATAATAAATTAAATAGGTTAACGAGTAGATACGATAGAAGTGTGTCTAAAACACAGTAGCTAATATACACCGAAAGCGTATAAATAGCTTGAATATTTCGGCTATGTTCGCTAGCAAGCTACGGAGGTGGTTGACGAGCTATTTCTGAAGAACCGTCCACTAGATTATACGTCACGCTGGCAGCATCGCCTGAAAGACACACATTGCGTCTGCTGACTGGAGGGGAAACGTAGTTGAGAGTTTCAAGTTCCACATCACCAAAAAACTAGAATGGCCCAAACATACCAAGACAGTTGTGAAGAGGGCACGACAAAACATTTTCCCCCTCATGAGACTGAAAATATTTGGCATGGGCCACGAGATCCTCAAAAGGATCTTCAGCTGCACCATCGAGAGCATCCTGAGGTTGCATCACTGCCTGGTATGGCAACTGCTCGGCATCTGACCGTAAGGCGTTTTAGAGGGTAGTTTGAACGGCCCACTATATCACTGCGGCCAAGCTTCCTGCCATCCAGGACCTATGTAATAGGTTGTGTCAGAGGAAAGCCCATAAAATTGTCAGAGACTCCAGTCACCCAAGTTATAGACTGTTGTCTCTGCTACCGCACGGCAAGTGGTACCGGAGCACCAAGTCTAGGACCAAAAGGCCCCTCAACAGCTTCTACCCCAAGCCATAAGACTGCTGAACAATTCATAAAATCGCCACAGGACAATTTACATTGACCACCCCTTTTGTACACTGCTGCTACTCGTTGTTTGTTACCTATGCATAGTCACTTTGCCCCCACCTACATGTAGATTACCTCAACTAGCCTGTTCCCTCGCACACTGACTCGGTACCGGTGCCCCCTGTATATAGCCTCCACATTGACTTGGTACCGGTGCCCCCTGTATATAGCCTCCACACTGACTCTGTACCGGTGCCCCCTGTATATAGCCTCGTTATTGTTTTTCTCATTGTGTTACTTTCTATTTTAGTCTACTTGGTAAATATTGTCTTCTTGAATGGCACTGTTGGTTTAAGGGCTTGTAAGTAAGCATTTCACAGTAAAGTCTACACTTGTTGTATTCTGCGCATGTGACAAATAAAGTTTGATTTGAACACTTATTTGTCATTCCCACATGGAATCTGGGAATAATGTGTACATCACTGGTTAGAGTACAATTTGTAGAAAACATTTTGAAGTGTTTCATTTTGATTCATGTGGGTCTCCAACATCGTAAGTGTAACAGAACCCTGGATTTTTTCCCTGATGAGGCTAATATTCATATCATGCTGAAATCAATAGAACAGGGGGTAAACATTTAGGATTCTACACTGTGACATCATTCAAATACTCCAACTACAATGTTAAAACATTCTACATTGTGACATTTTATTGATATCATGAAACAACTCCTTCTTGTATATTTTCTGATGTTTAATCAGAGATATTTAACCAGAGTATCTATTCCCACATTGATCACAGCTATAAGATTTGTTTCTCTGGTGTCTAGTCAGACTGCTATGTGTAACAAATCTCCTCCCACATTGATCACAGCTATAAAAGATTTCTCTCCAGTGTGTGTTCTCTGATGTACCTTCAGCAAGCTTGAGCGATTAAAACTCTTCCTACATTGATTACAGCTATAAAGTTTCTCTCCAGTGTGAATTCTCTGGTGTAATTGTAATGTATATAATTTTGAAAAGTTCTTCCCACAGTCAGAGCAACTAAACGGTTTCTCCCCTGTGTGTGTTCTCTGGTGTATAGTCAGGCGGCTAGATGAAACAAATCTCTTCCCACATTGATCACAACCAAAAGGTTTCTCTCCTGTATGTGTTCTCTGGTGTATAGTCAGACTACTAGATGTGACAAATCTCTTCACACATTGATCACAGCTATAAGGTTTCTCTCCAGTGTGTGTTCTCTGATGTACCTTCAGGCAGCTTGAGTGAGTAAAACTCTTCCCACATTGATCACAGCTATAAGGTTTCTCTCCTGTATGGATTCTCTGATGTATTTTAAGGTTTGCTATAGTGGTGAATCTCTTCCCACAGTCAGAGCAGTGAGCTGTATCGCCTGTGTGAATTCTCTGGTGTACTTTTAGTGAATCTAATCTTGAGTAACTCTTCCCACAGTCAGAGCAGTAGTGAGAATTCTTCCCTGTGGGTTTCCGTTGGTGTTTCTTGAGGTGTTCTGATGTGGAGAGACTCTTCTCTGCCTCGTCAGCATCGTGATGTAGCTGAGTCTCCCCAGAGGATCCACAATAGTCACCTCTCTCTCCTGTGTGAACAACAAAGTCAGACGGATGGTTAAAGGCCCACAACAGCAGAAATCCACTCTTTATTTTGAGCTAAAAGGTGCTTCCCATGACGTTGTACAACCATTTACGTCTGTAATGAATGTTTAAATGCTTTTACAAACTTATTTGACAATTGTCTTAACATGACACAACAGTAATATTTAGTCTTATTTTTTTCACTTCAGTAGTAACATTGATGACTCCAGGTTAGAATGTAGTCCCCTTTCTGTTTTTGCTCAAATTGTTGCACGAGGGCGATGTGCACGCAATTTGGTTGCAGAAACTCATCCCTGCTAATACAGAAACCGTTTGTTAAGGATGTAGTAAATCTGCATGGAGCAAAAATGTTTGCAATCGTCTCAAATCAACTGCTTTATACTTAAAAAACACTTCAACCAGTAAAATGCTCTGTGGCTAGCTTTACTACCAGCTTGTCAATGAGCATTAGCATTCAAGTGCTGCATCCAAAACGGGTATTTTGCAACTAATCACAACCAAATATTATCTTAGCGACTGTTCAAGCAATAATCAAAACAACAATTGTAAGCATTTTGAGAACCCCAAAAAGTGTTTTTGGTTAGGCTGTTGAATGGCCCCAGATGGTCAACAGTTTATTTAGAAGTAATATCCTGGTAAATCTAGGCTGTTGAATGGTCCCAGATGGTGAACAATTAATTTAGAAGTAATAACCTGGTAAATCTAGACTGTTGAATGGTGGCCGTTGTACTTGTTTATGACGTGACTCTGAGTCATCAGGTTGCCATGGGCTGCATGGGGTGTTTTGGTTTCACTCTGGGTTGAGTAGACAAACAGAGGGGGCAAAGACTCTCCTATTTCAGTGGCTGATAATAAGGGGGATCCAGGATTGGTCCATTTTAGTTTTAAACTAAGGCTATAATGTCTATGAGTCTTAGCCACACATCAATTAACAAATCTGCAGTTGAAACAATAACAAAGCTGCCATTCCGCCATGTTAATAAAGAGGACAATGTGGGACATTGGGATCACATTTCTAAATGATTGGAAACAAAAACACATATAAATGCAGTTCCACATGTGAACTTACAGAAATAAAATACTTTATAGGCTGAGTGTACAAAACATTAGGAACATCTTCTCTCTCCATGACAGACTGACCAGGTGAATCCAGGTTAAAGATATGATCCTTATTGAGGTCACTTGTTAAATCCAGTCCAATCAGTGTAGATGAAGTGGCGGTGACAGGTTAACCCCCTAGAGTTGATGTCTGTACCTCCACTGAAATCTAATTAGCATAATACAAAACTCCCATAAAAATGTGTTTGAAGCTGTAGAGGTACAAAGCTACAGCGATGTCTGTCAGACATTGAGACATCCTGAAATTCTTCTCATGAAAACATCTGAACACACTAATATGATCTGAGGAAAGGGAGTGAATTAATTGTAAATGTCGAACTGGTGATATGCTTCTACACCTGCATTGCTTGCTGTTTGGGGTTTTAGGCTGGGTTTCTGTACAGCACTTTGAGATATCAGCTGATGTAAGAAGGGCTATATAAATACATTTGATTTGACTATATAACCATTGATACTTGAAGAATATTACTTATAGATGCCACAAATGTTTCAACTGTATTACTCCACCAGAAACCAAAACATAAGCTCGTATAACGCCACTGTTTGTAAACAAACACTGTATAGCCTCTCAATCTGGTCAAAACTATCATTATGACCTCATGGATGGCCAGTCGTATTCATAGTGTAGTGAATACAGGGGGTAGCCCTGAGCCAAACTCAAACCTGGGTCCAGCGACTGTCAAGCCAACACCTTATAACTGTTACGCCAAGATGTTTGAACTTCTTGACGAGGTCGCTAGGTTTTGGGTTACGGTTGCTACAATAGCGTTCTCTATGAATTTGAGTAGTTACATTTCTCCAGAACCCATCCCTCAGCTGTTTACCAAACCAAGTCTCAGGGTTAGCATTTTGTTACTTTTTAAAAAGTAAGTTGCCCCTTTAAAAAAGCCACACATCAATTAACAAATTTGCAGTTGAAACAATAACAAAGCTGCCATTCCGCCACTGTTTTGGTAATAAGATGTTATTTAACTTGGCAAGTCAGTTAAGAACAAATTCTTATTTACAATGACGGCCTACACCGGCCAAGCCCGGACGATGCTGGGCCAATTGTGCGCCGCCCTATGGGACTCCAAACCACAGCCGGTTGTGATACAGCCCGGATTCGAACCAGGGTGTCTGTAGTGACGCCTCAAGCACTGTGATGCAGTGCCTTAGAACGCTGCTCCTCTTGGGGGCTGGAGAAATATAACTACTCTCAAATTCATAGACAGACCTATGGATGCAAGGACTGACCATCCATGATACCAACATTATAGTTTTAACCATGTTGAGGATATACAGTGTTGATTTACATTGTTTCTAAACATTGGAGTAAAAAAAGGTTATTTGGGGTTCTGATGGGTACAACATTTGAACTAAGCTCATGAGGCATGTGTTATATTCTTCAACAATCAATGGCTATAAATAAATAATTGAAAAGTCCAAATATGGATGTGGCAATTGCAGATTTCCCCTTTAACACCACACATCAGTTCAACAACTGCAGAGTTTGTGCCTCTGTTTTTAAGACAGTACTTACTAGTGTTAATCAGGGCTAGGTTTCCTAAAAGTATCTTATGGCTAAGTTCATCGTTAGAACCATTGGACGCCTTATGTTGCCTTTGGGAAACCGGCCCCAGATATCCATTGTCCTCCTCCTTTTTCGATGTGACAGTCATCTCTCCCTCCTCCTCTTTCACTCCAAAAACATAATCCTCCTCTTTCTCTTCCTCCTCTTCTTTTACTGTAACACCCCCCTCTTTCACTCTGAACGCGTCTTCCTCTTCTTTCACGGTAATGTCTCTCTCTTCTTCTTTTACAGTAACATCCTCCTCTTTCACTCTGAACGAGTCTTCCTCTTCTTTCACTGTATCAGCCTCACCCTCTACTTCTTGTTTTATTGTAACATCCTCCTGTTCTTTCACTGTAATGTCTTTCTCTTCTTCTTTCATGGTAACAGCCTCAACCTCTACTTGTTTTTGTATTGTAACATCCTCCTCTTCCTCCTCCTCTTTCACGAGATTTTCTTTCTCCGTCCAGCAGACTGCCTCTTCTTTAGCAGGAGAGTAGCTTAGTGACCTCATGGTCAGAGATGTTAGCTAGCTAGGCTAATGCTAACTTAACCAGCCCGCTAGCTGACCAACAACAACGTAAATATGAAAGTGAATGGAATAACTTAATAGACGACAGAAACTGGTTTTAAAAACAGCAGCTAATATACACCGAAAGCATATAAATAGCTCGATTCTGTCGGCTATGTTGGCTAGCAAGCTACGGAGGTGGTTGACGAGCTGATTCTGAAGAACCGTCCACTATATTAGACGTCACGCTGGCAGCATCGCCTGAAAGAAGCACAAAGCTGTTAGAATTGTAAGTATATGCATGTCCCTTAAGGTCCTTGTGTAAATGTGAAATTGTACCCCCTAGCTCGATTGTCCATTGTTTGTAATCTATGTATGCTTGTGTTCCCTCATGTGCTTTATGTATTGATTTGTTGTTAATAAAAAATATATATATATATATAAAAAATATATATAAAAAAAAAAAAAGCACATCGCGGTCTGCTGACTGGAGGGAAAACGCAGTTGAGGATCATATTTTATTTTCAGACAAAGATTATTTTAAATGGATTTATGATGAAATAATACTATTACATTGAGACATACAAAGACAGGAATGTGTTGATTGATTAGTGCGAATAAAAAACGTTTACTACAGAACATTTAAGGCAGTTTCATTCTGTCATACTAAATCTAAATAAGTAGCTAGATATTGTAGGTCTATACTGCTCCTACATGGTGTAACAATACATTATGTAGATGCATATAATGAACAGACTAGGTCTATACTGCTCCTACATGGTGTAACAACACATCATGTGGGACTTTAAGGAAATGCTGTTGTTTCACTGAGGAGTAAAAACTCATGCTTCTGTAACGGATGTGAAACGGCTAGCCTAATTAGCTGTGGTGCGCGCTAAATAGCGTTTCAATCGGTGACGTCACTTGCTCTGAGACCTTGAAGTAGTTCTGCAAGGGCGGAGGCTTTTGTGGAGCGGTGGGTGACTGTTGTTGATGTGTGCAGAGGGTCCCTGGTTCGCGCCCGGGTATGGGCGAGGGGACGGTCTAAAGTTATACTGTTACACTTCCAACACTTTAACTTGCCTGAAAATGAAATATACGTTATACTCACCTGCGTTACCCACTCCAGCCAGCAGCCAGACGTCGGTGACGTCACTTGCTCTGAGACCTTGAAGTCTGCGACTTTAAGGCAATGCTGCTAGTGTGACGTATAATCTAGTGGACGGAACGCCTCTTCCGTAGCTTGCTAGACAAAATAGCCGAACCAATAAAGCTCTTTAGACGCTTTAGTGTATATTAGACACTGTGTTTTAAACCCACTTCTGTCGTCTAGTTGGTTATCCGATTTCATTTAATATCTACGGTGTTGTTGTTATTAGTCAGCCAGTGGGCTGGTTAAGTTAGCATTAGCCTAGTTAGCTAACATCCCCGACCCTTCGGTCACAAAGCTACTCTCCTGCTAAAGAAGAAAAGGTCTGCTGGACGAAGGAAGAGTAGGATGTCACAGTAAAACAAGAAGTAGAGGGTGAGGCTGTTACAGTGAAAGAAGAAGAGAACGACGTTACAGTTAAAGACGCGTTCGGAGTGAAAGAAGATGTTGTTACTGTAAATAAGAAGAGGATGTTACTGTAAAAGAGAAGGAGGATGTTACTGTAAAAGGAGAGGAGGATTTCGTTTTTGGAGTGAAAGAGCCTCCTCTTTCAGAGATGACTGTTACATCGAAAAAGGAAGAGGAGGAAACTGGATAACTGGGCCCGGTTTCCCAAACGCATCTCAAGTTATCCAATGGTTCTAATGATGAACTTAGCCATAAGGTGGTTTTGAGAAACCGGGACCTGATTAACACTAGTAAGTACTGTCTTAAAAACGGAGGCACAAACTTCAGATGTTGAACTGATGTTTGGTGTTAAAAGGGAAATCTGCAAATGTATATTCAATTTTTGACTTTTAAATTATTTATTTATAGCCATTGATTATTGAAGAATATAACACATGCCCCATGAGCTTAGTTCAACTATTGTACCCCATCAGGATTGTACCCCAATCCTGGATCCAGAATTGAGTTCAGCTCAGGGCTACCCCCTGAATTCACTCCACTATGGATACAAAGACTGCCCATCCATGATGTCATAATGAAAAAAAATGGGCAGTCTATATACAATGTGTGCAAAAGGCATGAGGAGGTAGGCGAATAATACAATTTTGCAGATTAACACTGGGGTGATAAATGATCAGATGGTCATGTACAGGTAGAGATATTGGTGTGCAAAAGAGCAGAAAAGTAAATAAATAAATCAAATAAAAACAGTATAAAAACAGTATGGGAATGAGGTAGGTGAAAATGGGTGGGCTATTTACCAATAGACTATGTACAGCTGCAGCGATCGGTTAGCTGCTCGGATAGCTGATGTTTGAAGTTGGTGAGGGAGATAAGTCTCCAACTTCAGCGATTTTTGCAGTTCGTTCCAGTCACAGGCAGCAGAGTACTGGAACGAAAGGCGGCCAAATGAGGTGTTGGCTTTAGGGATGATCAGTGAGATACACCTGCTGGAGCGTGTGCTACGGATGGGTGTTGCCATCGTGACCAGTGAACTGAGATAAGGCGGAGCTTTACCTAGCATGGACTTGTAGATGACCTGGAGCCAGTGGGTCTGGCGACGAATATGTAGCGAGGGCCAGCCGACTAGAGCATACAAGTCGCAGTGGTGGGTGGTATAAGGTGCTTTGGTGACAAAACGGATGGCACTATGATAGACTGCATCCAGTTTGCTGAGTAGAGTGTTGGAAGCCATTTTGTAGATGACATCGCCGAAATCGAGGATCGGTAGGATAGTCAGTTTTACTAGGGTAAGCTTGGCGGCGTGAGTGAAGGAGGCTTTGTTGCGGAATAGAAAGCCGACTCTTGATTTGATTTTCGATTGGAGATGTTTGATGTGAGTCTGGAAGGAGAGTTTGCAGTCTAGCCAGACACCTAGGTACTTATAGATGTCCACATATTCAAGGTCGGAACCATCCAGGGTGGTGATGCTAGTCGGGCATGCGGGTGCAGGCAGCGATCGGTTGAAAAGCATGCATTTGGTTTTACTCGCGTTTAAGAGCAGTTGGAGGCCACGGAAGGAGTGCTGTATGGCATTGAAGCTCGTTTGGAGGTTAGATAGCACAATGTCCAATGACGGGCCGAAAGTATATAGAATGGTGTCGTCTGCGTAGAGGTGGATCAGGGAATCGCCCGCAGCAAGAGCAACATCATTGATATATACAGAGAAAAGAGTCGGCCCGAGAATTGAACCCTGTGGCACCCCCATAGAGACTGCCAGAGGACCGGACAGCATGCCCTCCGATTTGACACACTGAACTCTGTCTGCAAAGTAATTGGTGAACCAGGCAAGGCAGTCATCCGAGAAACCGAGGCTATTGAGTCTGCCGATAAGAATATGGTGATTGACAGAGTCGAAAGCCTTGGCGAGGTCGATGAAGACGGCTGCACAGTACTGTCTTTTATCGATGGCGGTTATGATATAGTTTAGTACCTTGAGCGTGGCTGAGGTGCACCCGTGACCGGCTCGGAAACCAGATTGCACAGCGGAGAAGGTACGGTGGGATTCGAGATGGTCAGTGACCTGTTTGTTGACTTGGCTTTCGAAGACCTTAGATAGGCAGGGCAGGATGGATATAGGTCTATAGCAGTTTGGGTCCAGGGTGTCTCCGCCTTTGAAGAGGGGGATGACTGCGGCAGCTTTCCAATCCTTGGGGATCTCAGACGATATGAAAGAGAGGTTGAACAGGCTGGTAATAGGGGTTGCGACAATGGCGGCAGATAGTTTCAGAAATAGAGGGTCCAGATTGTCAAGCCCAGCTGATTTGTACGGGTCTAGGTTTTGCAGCTCTTTCAGAACATCTGCTATCTGGATTTGGGTAAAGGAGAACCTGGAGAGGCTTGGGCGAGGAGCTGCGGGGGGGGCGGAGCTGTTGGCCGAGGTTGGAGTAGCCAGGCGGAAGGCATGGCCAGCCGTTGAGAAGTGCTTATTGAAGCTTTCGATAATCGTGGATTTATCGGTGATAAATATATAGTATATTCTATAGTATATTCTATATAGTATATTCTAGAATTGCCAGTGAAGATTTCCTGTAGGGGCAAGTTATTAGAGCTGTTGATAAGTCCTTGTATAATATTCAGACAATTTGTTTTCATGTTATTACATTAAAGGCAAGACATACCTAGATTCAATTACATTCATGAATTGGTTTGAAACCTTTGTTTTAAAACCTTCTCAAAGTTGGTGCCTTGACGGATTTGTATAAAATGGTTTGTCATAAAACACTTTTTATTTATTTAAATGTAACCTTTATTTAACTAGGCAAGTTCGTTAAGAACAAATTCTTATTTACAATGACTGATGACGCTGGGCCAATTGTGTGCCGCCTTATGGGACTCCCAATCACGACCAGTTGTGATGCAGCCTGGATTTGAACCATGGTGTCTGACGCCTCAAGCACTGAGCTGCAGTGTCCGCTGCGCCACTCGGGAGCCCCAAAATCATGTTTTATTTTTATTTATTTCACCTTTATTTAACCAGGTAAGCAAGTTGAGAACAAGTTCTCATTTACAATTGCGACCTGGCCAAGATAAAGCAAAGCAGTTCGACACATACAACGACACAGAGTTACACATGGAGTAAAACAAACATACAGTCAATAAGTACAAAAAAAAAAAAAAAAAAAAAAAAAAAAAAAAACAAGTCTATATACAATGTGAGCAAATTAGGTGAGAAGGGAGGTAAAGGCAAAAAAGGCCATGGTGGCAAAGTAAATACAATATAGCAAGTAAAACACTGGAATGGTAGTATTGCAATGGAAGAATGTGCAAAGTAGAAATAAAAATAATGGGGTGCAAAGGAGCAAAATAAATAAATTAATTAAATACAGTTGGGAAAGAGGTAGTTGTTTGGGCTAAATTATAGGTGGGCTATGTACAGGTGCAGTAATCTGTAAGATGCTCTGACAGTTGGTGCTTAAAGCTAGTGAGGGAGATAAGTGTTTCCAATTTAAGAGATTTTGTAGTTCGTTCCAGTCATTGGCAGCAGAGAACTGGAAGGAGAGCGGCCAAAGAAAGAATTGGTTTTGGGGGTGACTAGAGATATACCTGCTGGAGCGTGTGCTACAGGTGGGAGATGCTATGGTGACCAGCGAGCTGAGATAAGGGGGACTTTACCTAGCAGGGTCTTGTAGATGACATGGAGCCAGTGGGTTTGGCGACGAGTATGAAGCGAGGGCCAGCCAACGAGAGCGTACAGGTCGCAATGGTGGGTAGTATATGGGGCTTTGGTGACAAAACGGATAGCACTGTGATAGACTGCATCCAATTTGTTGAGTAGGGTATTGGAGGCTATTTTGTAAATGACATCGCCAAAGTCGAGGATTGGTAGGATGGTCAATTTTACAAGGGTATGTTTGGCAGCATGAGTGAAGGATGCTTTGTTGCGAAATAGGAAGCCAATTCTAGATTTAACTTTGGATTGGAGATGTTTGATATGGGTCTGGAAGGAGAGTTTACAGTCTAACCAGACACCTAAGTATTTGTAGTTGTCCACGTATTCTAAGTCAGAGCCGTCCAGAGTAGTGATGTTGGACAGGCGGGTAGGTGCAGGTAGCGATCGGTTGAAGAGCATGCATTTAGTTTTACTTGTATTTAAGAGCAATTGGAGGCCACGGAAGGAGAGTTGTATGGCATTGAAGCTTGCCTGGAGGGTTGTTAACACAGTGTCCAAAGAAGGGCCGGAAGTATACAGAATGGTGTCGTCTGCGTAGAGGTGGATCAGAGACTCACCAGCAGCAAGAGCGACCTCATTGATGTATACAGAGAAGAGAGTCGGTCCAAGAATTGAACCCTGTGGCACCCCCATAGAGACTGCCAGAGGTCCGGACAGCAGACCCTCCGATTTGACACACTGAACTCTATCAGAGAAGTAGTTGGTGAACCAGGCGAGGCAATCATTTGAGAAACCAAGGCTGTCGAGTCTGCCGATAAGGATGTGGTGGTTGACAGAGTCGAAAGCCTTGGCCAGATCAATGAATACGGCTGCACAGTAATGTTTCTTATCGATGGCGGTTAAGATATCGTTTAGGACCTTGAGCGTGGCTGAGGTGCACCCATGACCAGCTCTGAAACCAGATTGCATAGCAGAGAAGGTATGGTGAGATTCAAATGGTCGGTAATCTGTTTGTTGACTTGGCTTTCGAAGACCTTAGAAAGGCATGGTAGGATAGATATAGGTCTGTAGCAGTTTGGGTCAAGAGTGTCCCCCTTTGAAGAGGGGGATGACCGCAGCTGCTTTCCAATCTTTGGGAATCTCAGATGACACGAAAGAGAGGTTGAACAGGCTAGTAATAGGGGTGGCAACAATTTCGGCAGATAATTTTAGAAAGAAAGGGTCCAGATTGTCTAGCCCGGCTGATTTGTAGGGGTCCAGATTTTTCAGCTCTTTCAGAACTTCAGCTGAATGGATTTGGGAGAAGGAGAAATGGGGAAGGCTTGGGCGAGTTGCTGTTGGGGGTGCAGTGCTGTTGACCGGGTAGGAGTTGCCAGGTGGAAAGCATGGCCAGCCGTAGAAAAATGCTTATTGAAATTCTCAATTATGGTGGATTTATCAGTGGTGACAGTGTTTCCTATCTTCAGTGCAGTGGGCAGCTGGGAGGAGGTGTTCTTATTCTCCATGGACTTTACAGTGTCCCAGAACTTTTTAGAGTTAGTGTTGCAGGAAGCAAATTTCTGCTTGAAAAAGCCAGCCTTGGCTTTTCTAACTGCCTGTGTATAACGGTTTCTAGCTTCCCTGAACAGCTGCATATCACGGGGCTGTTCGATGCTAATGCAGAACGCCATAGGATGTTTTTGTGTTGGTTAAGGGCAGTCAGGTCTGGGGAGAACCAAGGGCTATATCTGTTCCTGGTTCTAATTTTCTTGAATGGGGCATGTTTATTTAACATTGTTAGGAAGGCATTTTTAAAAATATCCAGGCATCCTCTACTGACGGGATGAGATCAATATCCTTCCAGGACACCCCGGCCAGGTCGATTAGAAAGGCCTGCTCGCTGAAGTGTTTCAGGGAGCGTTTTACAGTGATGAGTGGAGGTCGTTTGACCGCTGACCCATTACGGATGCAGGCAATGAGGCAGTGATCGCTGAGATCTTGGTTGAAGACAGCAGAGGTGTATTTAGAGGGGAAGTTGGTTAGGATGATATCTATGAGGGTGCCCGTGTTTAAGGCTTTGGGGGGGTACCTGGTAGGTTCATTGATAATTTGTGTGAGATTGAGGGCATCAAGTTTAGATTGTAGGATGGCTGGGGTGTTAAGCATGTTCCAGTTTAGGTCGCCTAGCAGCACGAGCTCTGAAGATAGATGGGGGCAATCAGTTCACATATGGTGTCCAGAGCACAGCTGGGAGCAGAGGGTGGTCTATAGCAGGCGGCAACGGTGAGAGACTTGTTTTTAGAGAGGTGGATTTTTAAAAGTAGAAGTTCAAATTGTTTGGGTACAGACCTGGATAGTAGGACAGAACTCTGCAGGCTATCTTTGCAGTAGATTGCAACACCGCCCCCTTTAGCAGTTCTATCTTGTCTGAAAATGTTGTAGTTTGGAATTAAAATTTCTGAATTTTTGGTGGTCTTCCTAAGCCAGGATTCAGACACAGCTAGAACATCCGGGTTGGCAGAGTGTGCTAAAGCAGTGAAAAGAACAAACTTAGGGAGGAGGCTTCTAATGTTAACATGCATGAAACCAAGGCTATTACGGTTACAGAAGTCATCAAAAGAGAGCGCCTGGGGAATAGGAGTGGAGCTAGGCACTGCAGGGCCTGGATTCACCTCTACATCGCCAGAGGAACATAGGAGGAGAAGAATAAGGGTACGGCCAAAAGCAATAAGAATTGGTCGTCTAGAACGTCTGGAACAGAGAGTAAAAGGAGGTTTCTGGGGGCGATAAAATAGCATCAAGGTATAATGTACAGACAAAGGTATGGTAGGATGTGAGTACAGTGGAGGTAAACCTAGGTATTGAGTGATGAAGAGAGAGATATTGTCTCTAGAAACATCATTGAAACCAGGAGATGTCATTGCATGTGTGGGTGGTGGAACTAATAAGTTGGATAAGGTATAGTGAGCAGGACTAGAGGCTCTACAGTGAAATAAGCCAATAAACACTAACCAGAACAGCAATGGACAAGACATATTGACATTAAGGAGAGGCATCCTTAGTCGAGTGATCAAAAGGGTCCAGGGAGTGGAGAGGTTGGTTTGGGGTCACGGCGATTTAGACAGCTAGCCAGGACATCGGTAGCAAGCTAGCATAGGATGGAGGTCTGTTGTTAGCCACCTCTTGCGTTCCGTCAGTAGATTAGTGGAGTTCCGTGTTGTAGAGGGGATTAGTCCAAATCACACAACAACAAAAAAATAAAAACAATAGATATAGTTATAGAGGCCCAAGAAGAAACATGTTAATAATAAAAATAAATAAATTGTCCGATTGTCTATTCTGAGAGCATCCGGTAAGACAGCTAACGGTTAGCAGGCCGCAGATGGGCATTCAGGTAACGTCGCGACGGAGGAGCCAGCCGGATCTCCTTCGGGTAGATAACGCCGGCAGTCCAGTTGTGAAGGCCCGGAGGGGCCCGTGTAGGCAGTAAAACGGGTCCGGATAGGTGACTGCAGCCCAGGAGTGATTGACGGAGCTCAGGAGTGGTTGACGGAGCTCGCTAGCTCGGAGTAATTGATGTTTGCTCCGAATCGACGAAAGCAGATAGACACACGGATAGCAGCCAGCTAGCTGTGAGATCCGGGAGTGAATGTCCAGAGAGCAGTTGAAATCCAGGGACATGGAGAGAAAAATCGGTCCGGTATGTTCCGTTCCGAGCCGCGCTTGGCGATAGATTTTCGAGTTAAAGGATAGCTAATGACCACAAACCGTGGTTAGCTGAATACGAACGAGTTGCCAGTAAAGAAGCTAACTAGCTTCTGATTAGCTTCTGGCTAGCTTCTTGGAGTTTCTGGCTAGCTTCTTGGAGGATTGCAGATTTGATTGCAGATTTGAGGTAAATAATACGTATTTATACATATCAATTGGTGAGGCAGGTTGCAGGAGAGTGTATTGAAGATGAGTTGATGGAAAATAAAAATAAAATGTATGTGAAAAAAAAGTTGTAAATATATATATATACACGACACGACAAGACGAGGACAAAAGACGTCTGAACTGCTATGCCATCTTGGATGTTCTAGTGCTGTCCCCAACTAAAATACATCTTGGTCAACCAAGAGTCATCTGTTCTTTCTACCAATCGCCCCATGTGTTTTTATAAAATCAACTGTATGTACTGAACTGGAATGATGCTTTAAGCTGTTTGATTAAATAAGACATACAAATGACTGGAGGGAGCCAGAGATCAAGATAACCTAACCAGAAGAGAGAGAAATTCTGCCATTATGCTCCTGAAGTTTCCGGTAATGGGCTACACCAGCAGTCGGCAATCTTTTCCAGTTGGAGTGCCAATGTATCTTACCATTTCTACCGATCTGTGTGCAGTTATGATTTTCATGTGCACATTTTCGTGGAACAGTTTAATTTATAATCGTATCTCAAAATTATTGTCTGTGATTAATCTACATACTATCTAGATTAAAATTATACAAATCTAAAAGTAACTTTTATTGCCATGGCCAACTATGTAAAAACAAATTGCCAACATATAAAAACAGTGCAGCCTGCAGGTAGAAAATATCCTGATGAAAATTAATATCCTATAAATCACATTGGCTGCACATGGCCTGTCTACAATGATCTTTAAACACTGTTTCAACTATCAACTGAGTCGGCCCAAAACTCGAGATAGCAAGCTTGCGACATTGTATAAAATATTCTGGGCCCTCAGAGTTTCCCGCACCAGTGAGTTCGGGACAGACACAGCTGTCGGCTATTTGTGCAAAGGATAGGAAGTAATCAGGTATTTAATGACATTTCCACTGGATTCCCTGTAATGCTGAGTGGTTATCGAAAGAGCGAGAGCTGGAAATATTTGACAAATACTTTGAGGAGCTATTGTCATACGCAATTGATTCTAATAAGATTTTGTTTACTTGCTGTTTGAGGTGAAGAAAAAATTAGTTGGAGAAGCTGAATCATTTTTTGTTTTTGTTTGAGAAGCTCCACAACTCATTAGTGGTTGTGCATTAAGACAATCATAAATACTATCTGACATCCCCAAATGACCACATTTATAGGTCTACATTTGCACGCAGGTAAGGTAGATTAATCCTACTTCTATATGTGTAATCAGGTGTGCTTCCTTACTCAACATTGACAGGAGTGTTTCAGACAAAAGACAATGAATAAATAGACAAAACTGCCCCATCTTGCTGGGTCAGGTCAAATCAATGTTATTGGTCGTGTCTTTGGCATCATTAAAGTGAAGACTTGTTTTATCAAATCAATTCTCTGTCATTATTATTACGTGATTAAATAATCATGAAAGTTTTGTGCCACTTTGGCAAACACTTAGTGTGCAAACCCTCATTGTCAGGCTGATGTTAAAGCTAGCCAAAGAGCATTTTACTGGTTGAAGTGTTTTTAAGAAAGTATAAAGCAGTTGATTTGCGATGATGACACAAACATTATATTAAGCAGGATGTTCAAATGAGCCTTACAATTATAATCCAAAGTAGTGTGAAATGCACTCATAAGCAACTTGGAAATGGAGGTTACTTCCCTGACCTTTTCCCCCATTCACATTCAGAATACATTGTGAGAAACTAAAATCTTTGCTCACCATTTTTGCTCCAGGCAGATATAGTACATCCATAACTATCAGCTTCCTCATTAAAAGGGAGGAGTTTCTACAACCAAATTGCGTGTACATCGTGCCGCAATTTCAGCAAACACAGAAATAGTCCTATATTGGAGAGCAAAAGTTGTCTGGCACATTGCTTAGGGTTTCAACAACTTGAATAACTCAATCATCGATGTTACTACTAATGTGAAAACAAGACAAAATACGACTATTCTTGCTCATTTTGTTGGCCTTTAACCATCTGTTTGACTTTGTTGTTCATGCAGCAGAGAGACGTGACTATCGTGGATCCTCTGGGGAGCCTCAACAACCTCATGATGCTGACAAGGCAGAGAAGAGTCTCTCCACATTAGAACACCTCAAGAAACACCAGCAGAAACCCACAGGGAAGAGAACTCACCGCTGCTCTGACTGTGGGAAGAGATTCACCTCATCAGCGGGCATTAGAATTCATTAGAGAATCCACACAGGAGAGAAACCTTTTAGCTGTACTGAATGTGGGAAGAGTTTTACTCAAATCAGCGAGCCTGATATCACACCAGAGAACACATACAGGAGAGAAACCTCAGCTGCGATCAGTGTGACCAGAGATAATCTGATAAAATACCTCTGATCAAACATCAGAAAATACATACATGAAGGCGTTGTTTCATGATATCAGTGAATTAATGTCACAGTGTAGAATGTTTAAACATTGTAGTAGGAGTATGCTAATTGTCTTTATTCCACTACTAAAGAAGCATGACTCAAATCACCTCATATTTCAAACATTCAGCCTGACAAAAGATACGTTTTATTATTCCATGCCTCACATTAAGTTAATTATTGCCAATACATATTAACAAAGGGGTGTACATTTGCTTTTGATATTTCATATTTACAATTCATGTAACATTTAGTAATCATAATTATTTATGCAACCTGCTGACAATTTCTGGGTACAATTATATTGACATTGTTGCCCTGCTTTTAGAATTCTTCATTCTCAGAAGTGCCAACCCAAATGTACTAGAGCATGATATTGGGAACTGGGCCCCGATCCAACAACATGCCTATTGAGTGAACACTGAGAAGAGAGAGAAGCTCCGCAGTGAGGTGAAAAGTTACTACGGATGTTGCAGGAGTTTCCTCTTGAAATCAGAAACGTTTGTGGTAAGGACAACTTGGTTGCTGATTGTCTCTCAAGGGCTGGCAGTCAAAAATATTTGTGTTTTGCATTTTCCCATGTAGTGCAAAAGATCTCAATTTATTTCGACACATTTTTCCGTATTGGAGATGAGTTTTATCTTATTCTTTTCCGTATTTTTTGAAACTGCGCTGTTGGTTAGGGGCTCCTAAGTAAGAATTCCCCTGTTGTATTCGGCGCATGTGAGTTTTGTTTGGGCTCTTTCCAAGGGGACGAGAGTTCTAGAAGCTAGTGAGTTTTAGGAAGACGAGAGTTCTAGAAGCTAGTGAGATTTAGGATTCTATAGAAAGAAAAAGGATAAAAGATACGATTGTATATTATTATTTAGAAATATGTTTTTTTCTTGTTTTGAATTGTTGACAGCCAGTAGACACAATGTTTATATTGTAGTTGATTATATTGTGAAATGGATGTTGTTTTCTGTTAGTGGTGAGCAAACTTGTCCAACAAAAATATAGGGTATATTTGTTGTCTTAAAGGGGAAGGTGTTACAGGCTTTGGTTTTTCCATTTATGTTTTGAGGTTGGACTTTAGCATGTATAGCTCGTTAGCACGTAGGGCGCACTGATTGGTGTCACCTCATTAGTCAGTATGTGTCACACCTGTGCTGGGTTGTCCATCTCGTTATGGTTGAATATTGCATCCAATTGTTCATATTTTAATCAATGGATTTTCCTTTGGATGCTCATTAGTCGTAAATTAGTTGTTCATCTTCTGTTTTTATCCTCATGTTTGTTGTGTACTAAATATTTCTGTTTATTTTCATTGGTTTTTATTTGTTTTTTCCTGTGAAGCCATTGTGTTGCATCCATGTCTGAGATGTGCTGTATAAATAAAGCTTGATTTGAACATATTGCAAAACAAATTATCCTCATTTACTGACAATCAACATATTTAATTTTTATTTAATCTTTATTTAACTAGGTAAGTCAGTTAAGAAGAGATTCTTATTTACAATGATTGCCTACCAGGGAACAGTGGGTTAACTGCCTAGTTCAGAGGCAGAACAACATATTTTTTACCTTGTCAGCTCTAACCACTAGGCTACCTGCCGCCCTCTTGCAAAGCCAATGAGCACATATCTTGGTCCATCTTAGTATGAAAAACAGTATAAATTCAGTATATCTTCCACTATGTCAAAATAGTGCCTGGTATGTAAGTTAATTATCACTTTACAACCAACCCAGTGCATTTGTTGAAACTGAAAAGTTCTGAAATCAACAATTTGTTAAACTGAAACAAACAATTGACTCAAACAGATCAATCCCATTAGACATTAGGTTTCAGACCCTGCAGGGTTTAGATTAAGCCAGGACTAGTTAAACTAGGACATTTAAGTAGCTTTCCTGAACGTGGCTTAAATTTGGCTTAGTTAGTCGGAGACGGGAGTCCTGGAGTCAGGTAAGTAAGCCTAAATGATAACACCTGGGTTAATCCTTATTAGGTTCAGTATGAACACCTGGGTTAAACAGGATTAGGTTCAGTAATCTTGAGACTAAACAAAGGCAGAGGCCAAAATTATTTGAATTTGTTTTGCGTGTATGAAAAAACGCTCCAAAACAAATGTTGTCAAACCATCCAATTATTGAATGTAAAACCACACTGCTGCTACTGAGCAGTAGAACAAGCGGGTTTGGCTGCATTTTGCTGTGAATTCAATGGAAATGTGACCACAAGAAGAGTACAACAACTCCAGGTGAGATATCTGCATTATTATCAGGATTACGAGAAGAAACAACAACTTCAGGTGAGATCTGCATTATTATCAGTATTTCACATTTCTCATATTCATATTTTTGTGACATCACTTCCATTATTAAATGATATCTGCCTTTTTATAGACTGTGGAAAAACCTTAAACTGTAAAAGTAAATTGGTTACTTCCTTTGGTAAATATATTCCATTGTCTGAGTCAATCTTTATTCTTCTTCATTCTAAGGACCATATGAGTTTATTTGTGCTTCTAACCGTGTTCTTTTTCCAGAGGAAAGGAATGTGAACAGGTTGGAAGAGCCAGTACACAGTGAGGGTGGAATGTGAACAGGTTAGAAAAGCCAGCACACAGTGAGGGTGCAATGTGAACAGGTTACCAGGTGCCGCTGGACCATCCCTCTCGTGTGTATATGAGCTCTGTATCTTTGCTGCTCAGCTGTTGTGGGATTTATGTCTGGAGTGAATAAAAATGTACTCTGATCATATTACTATGTAGTAACTATTAGTAGACCATGTTACTATGTAGTAACTATTAGTAGACCATGTTACTATGTAGTAACTATTAGTAGACCATGTTACTATGTAGTAACTATTAGTAGACCATGTTACTATGTAGTAACTATTAGTAGACCATGTTACTATGTAGTAACTATTAGTAGACCATGTTACTATGTAGTAGACCATGTTACTATGTAGTAATTGTTAGTAAACCATGTTTCTATGTAGTAATTGTTAGTAAACCATGTTTCTCACCCTAATATCCACTGTCACCAAGTAGTTGTCAACTATCTTGTCCTCTCTGAAACTGAGACCAATGAAGAGTTCAGGGAAATTCTTCAGTCTTCACCTTTCCAACGGGCAACAATGTTTGAGAACTCTAAATAAGGAGGGCATCCACCCTGAACATTGATGGAACACCAGTTGTTATGGTTACAGTACTCCTCAGCATCAGGAGTTGATGGAAAACCAGTTGTTATGGTTAATGTCAATGTACTAGCTAAATACAAAACTTTTGACTACCCACCCTTGACAATCCGCAACCAAGTTGTCCTTACCATGGACATGTCTGATTTCAA